>NC_065547.1:34054792-34359757 GCF_022605725.1 Anthonomus grandis grandis | reverse complement strand
AATATCATTTCATTCGTGAAAAAATACAAACAAATGATATTGAGCTTCTTTATGCCTACTTCAGAAATGGTTGCCGATATGTTGACTAAATCCTTAGGTAGCAAGAAACATATGTTTATTTGTAATAAATTAAATTTAAGTTAAAAGAATTTTTTTTTGCAATCATGTTACTTAATATATTTTTTTAATGAAGTTAAGTTTAAGACTCTTTGTTTATAAGACCTTTTATATTGAGGGAGGATGTTGTTATTTCAATACGTAAGGTCAAAATAATATAATAAGTATTTATCGGGCTCAACGTGTTTTCATTTCGTTACTGTAATATTTTTTGCTAAGCTTAGGATTCTGTATTTTTAATCTCTGGTTAGTGGCCTTCTACCAATAGTGTTTATTAAGCAAATATGTGTCGCCTTTAAAAAGTATATTTTGTTTAATGTAGTAGTCTCGCGGAGCTCATTGTAAAATCATCATTATATTTTCTAATTTAATATTTTCTTGAATAAATAACTTTATTAAACTATTTTTTGTCTTGTCATTGCATTCTGAATCCTGCTGATTCTAACAATTTCGAGAACGGTAAAAAATACCCCAATCGATCTTAATATCGCAACCCCAATCAGATGCGATATTAAGATCCACGATATCTACAAGGGTTTTTAAAATATTGGACTAAATCTAAAAATTAGATTTTTAGAAAATGTATATTTGTAATCTGTATCTACAGTATCGTCGCCATCTTGAATCCGGTTTTAATAAAATTTGGTAGTTTTGAGTTATCTACTATGACCAATCAACCTAGAACAGCCCTATCTTGATATGACGGAAAAATAAATGTATCCAAAGAAACATTTTTTCACTTAGGTAGCTGTGAAAACAAAGGCGGAAAGTTCTACTATTCAAAGAAGAAAGTCATTTCATTAAAATGAGAATTAAATTAAATAAATGAAATGAAACAAAACAACAATTATTTCTAACTTACAACGATAAATCAAATTAAACAAATAACAATCAACAATTAACCAAGATAAAATTAGTTAATAAAGTGTTTAAGAAGACCTCCATTTTTGGTAATACACAATGTACACCTCTCAATGATAGCCAAACAAGCATTTTTGACAATTTGTCGTGGCATTTCTTGAATCGCTTATCGAACGGCTGCTTCAAGTTCTTCCACTGTAGTATGATTAGTGTAATACACTTTGTATTTTAAGTATCCCTATATACAGAAATCAAGGGGCGTCAAATCAGGTAAGCCAGCAGGCCACGCAGTAGGAGCTCAATTTCCTATCCAATTATTTTCATATTTTTGATTTAGGTAATTAGACATAATTGCAGAATTGTGTGCGGGGGTGCCATCTACCATGTGCATGGAACCACATGTTGTCTATGTCATGAAGGGAAGTATCTTGGACCTGTTATGTTGTCATTAAAAATGTTAAATAAAACATGTCCATTTACAATACCTATCCAATCATTAAATCCGCCATCTTGTTTAATGGTGGGTATACTTCGCGATTTCTGAATGGATTTTCATTGGCCCAATAAATATTTTTATGTCTATTAAAGACACCACAATTTGTAAACTTGCTTCCGTCCGACCACAATACTTTTAAAGGAAATCTAGGAGATTCCTGGCATTTTCTGTGAAACCAGTTGCAAGTCTCCTTTTCAAAGTCCGTGACTAATGTGCTCGTGATATGGTCGGTATTTAAACTTTTTGAGAACTCGTTGGGCGGTAATTTTAGATACTACCGCATTAGTTTCGATTTGCCTAAGCGAGGTGGGCGATTTTCCAAGACATTTCGCAGTATTATATTTTCTAAATTTTCGTTGTAATTTCTATTTCTGATGAGCTTGTTAAATAAATCACACTTCAATAAATTATCTCACAGTTTACTGAAAGTCACTAAATCTGGTTCTCGTCGTTCTAAAAAGCGATCATTGTACATTTCCCTCGCTCGTTCAGCATTTCTGCGGCACAATATGAAACAATCATATAAATCTACCTTTTCTCTATTTGTAAATCTCTCCATCTTAAACTTATTGCTGAGTAGAGAGAGTTTATCACAAAAACGAAATTGCTTATATATTTTAAAAAAACCTCATTAAAAAAAATTTAATAAAATAAACCAAAATATAATTGTGAAGAAATGGTCCATACTTGCAGTGGAGTCGTAGATTAAGGTAATTTTTTTTAAAATTTCCCACGTTTCGAACACAGTGCTGTCCATCATCAGAGGATACTAATAAAATATAAAAAACACAATAATAATAAAAGAGGATTTTTTGACATGGAATCAAACCCTGTGGCGTATATCTGATATCAATTTTAAACCTTTGTAAATGTACCATATATTAATTTTTTAAGTTTTTTTCTGTGTCTGTTTTTCCTTTTGTTTTTTGTTCCGAACTATTTCCTTTTAGTATCCCCTGATGATGGACACCACTGTGTCCGAAACATGTCGGGAATTTTAAAAAACTGAATGTTTAATAAATAAGTGGAGGAAGACTGCAGAATTCATTTTACCCCAAAAATAATTATTCAAAATGTCAACCCTATTACAATGATCAATAACTTTAAAAATATCACGATTATTTTAAAAGTTTAAAAGGGTTGATAGAGCGATGGCATCGCCATGACAACAATCCCAAAATTTTTTTTCACAGCCAATTAAGTAAGAAAATGTTTTTTGAATGAATTTATGTTTTCCGCCATAGGTCATTTGAAAAGTTCTTTTTACGTGCTATTTAATGACGTATAAAAATGCAATATGTATAGTCCATAAGAAATAACAAAATTGACTTTGGTTGCAAAAAATCTAAAGAAATCTGCCTAGTATTGATGGCACCAACACAGTGACGTCGACAAAAAATATTTACATGATAAATAATTATTAATATTAGAGTATGATTTAAATAAAAGTAATATTACCCTTTATGAACTATTCGTGTTTGTTAATGCACAGTGCATTATCAAATACAATTAGAGTAAAGGTCCTTACCTAATAAAAAACATTTTTACGTAAATTAAATATTTAATAGATTTCCTAATAACTCATATTTTAAGATACAAATGTTTAACATTTTACATAAGTTTATTGTATTAACCAAATATCAGTTCTACATCACTTATTTTATATGACAAATAATTTATATCATGTGTTAGTATATAGCTGAAAATTTCTTCTTTTGGAAATGTGTACGTGTAAACTTAACAGCAGAGAATCGGTAAATGTGTTTGTAAACAAAATACTCCCTTGCCTCTGAGCACAAGTTAAACGCAAACAAAGTTGTTGTTTGCTGATTTTAGTCTTTCAATGTTCTAAGGATTGGACCTATACGTTTCCAACTCTACATTCAAGTTTTCTCAGGCATATTAATCTTTCATTTTTCGTATTATATTTTGCAACTTGATTATTGCTTTATTTTTATTTTATAATTGTGATATATAAATTTAAGTTTGTTGTTTTGTAAATTGGTTAATACCGTTATTTAATTGCGCTATCAAGATTCAGAAAGTGGGTTTCTTAAAACCCATATTTCGAAATCAGTTAAATATAGGCATAAAATGCATTTTTTTTATACAGTGAGGACGCGCAAGTTGGAACAAATTCATTTAAAATTCAGGGGTGTGTTTGAAAAAAAAAACGCTCGGACACTTTAATTTTTATTTTTTGTCGCGATTTTTTTGATAATAAATTCATGCATACAGTGGTGGACCAAAAATAAGCTACGACTATCAACTTACTTTTTTAAAATAGAAACACCCATTTTTTATTTTATTTTTTAATTCTGTATAAAATTTTAAGTATATTTTATATACCATTCTCTATAAAATTTTAAGTATATTTTATATACCATTTTCTATACCTAATCTCAATATTTATTAAGAAATTTGTGATAAAATTTTTTATAAATAACCATGAATTTTTGGAACAGTTTATAAAAAAAAACAAAACAAAAAAATTAAAATAAATGTTCAAATTGTTGACCATTAACTTCCTGACAGTAACCAAGTCGATATTCAAATTCTTGTAATACTTTACTTATTGTTTGAGGCCGGATTTGTTGTATTTCGGCCCTAATTCTATTTTTTAATTCTTCTAAACTTTCAGGTTTACTGAAATAAATTTCAGATAACCCCATGGGGTTAAATCTGGCGACTTTGCTGGCCATTCAACAAAACCTCCCCTTCCAATCCATCTATTTGGGAAAATATTGGTAAGGTAATCTCGTACTGTTCGCGAATAGTGTGGGAGGGCGCCATCCTGTTGTAACCATATCGAATCTGCGGGTATAAATGGGTTTTCACCGTGTGGATATAGTGCAATTATACTAGGTACTATCTGACTTTGAAGCAACTCTAAATATTTTTCAGAGGTAAGTGCGCCCTCAATAAAATAGGGACTCACAATTTACGTGCCCACAATTCCTGCCCATACGTTTAACTTCTTTGGAAATTGTGTGTGACTTTCTATACTTCAGTGTGGATTTTCTGGTGTCCAATAACGAAAATTTTGTCTATTTACAGAACCTTTAAAAAAAACTTGCCTCGTCAGAAAAAACAATCTTATTTAAAAATTGTGGGTTTGCATTAGATTTATTCATAATTATTTTGCATAACTCTATTTTGCGGATGTGATCATTTTCAATAAGCTCCTGAATTAAATTTTACATGGATGCCATTTATTCCTATGCAATTGTTTTAGAACACATGATTTACTAACTGACTGATCTGCAGCAACTTGTTGAGTTGATTTATGTGGATTTTCTTGTAAATTGAGCAAAATATCTAATTGTCTGTTTTCTGGAAGCGTGGGACAGTTCAGGTCATATTTGTCTCTAACATGACCAAACTAAACTTTTTTTTTAATTTTGCTTACTGCCGAACGTGTAATAGGCCTCTCCGGGTACTTATTGTTAAACAGATCACAAACTTCGGCCTGTGTTTGAGTCTTGTCGCCATATCCTACCATCATCAAAATTTAAATTTCTTGTTTTTCAGTTTAACGCGCCATACTTTTAAACATTGCAACTGCACTTGATACTTACTGACATTCACGTAAAGTAATACATACTGTTTACATGCGATTAAATGTTGACAAGGTGCTAACAATCAAATATACTTGTTAAAAAACTATGAAAAAACATGTTTGAATATGCTCAAATGACCCAAACACTTGCAAATTTATTAATAATGTTAGTGTTAGGTATAAGACATGATATACAAAATATACTTAAAATTCTATGCAGAATTCAAAAATGGATTAAAAAATAAGTGTTTACATATAAAAAATTGAAATTGATGGTCGTTGCTTATTTTTGGTTCACCCTGTATCCATGAAATCATCATCAAAAAAAAATCGTGATAAAAATTAACGCGTCCGAGCGTTTTTTTTCCGATCACACCCCTGAATTTTAAATTAATTTTTTCCAACTTGCGCGTCCTCACTGTATAATCAGAAAACATATTCTTTTAATATTCATTCACTATACAGGGGCTAATCGAAAATTGCTTCAAGATGCCAGTTTTATTATCCCAAAAAGTGGCCATTGTCACTAAAACCGGTTACACGACATCCATATATCAGACCCGCCCACATTTAAAATATAAATATATAACTAGCAAGATTAATAGAACCTTTAGCCATAGCGGCGGCCGCCATTTTCGAAATTGAATTTTATTTATTCGTCGGTGTTCATGTGCCGTAACTGTCGTTAATCATTTGGCAGACGGGGGGAATCTGTGCAAAAACTGACGCCCAGATTTTATAATAATAATGTTAAATGCGTTTGTTTTTATTGGTTTTTCGGTGGGGTAGGGGATGAACGGAAGGGTAAGGTAACTCGTTTATTTTTTCGTTTAGTTATAAAGGGGATGAAACTCGAGAATACTGATTGTATGATCTGGTTAAAACCATTTTTAAATCACGTGGTTGTTTAATGACATAAGAATGACGATAGAGTGTTTTGGATGAATTGGCGACTAGAATAAAGATTTATTTAATAATCTCAATTAATTTTAGTAGAATTTAATAATTTTTTTAAATATTTTAATAATTAGAATAAAATTTAACCAACCAGTGAATTTTTATTAATTAGAGTCTAAAAGCTCGTAAATAATTACTTCGACTTTTGAGGATCCCTGGACGTTTTTTATGTTGCAATATTTTTCCAAAACATATTTTTTAATGTAAAATACATATTTCTTAGTATTTTTGTAACCTACTTTATTTTTAAATTTTGTTATATTCTAAAAATTAAGAAATAAGTCAAAGAAAATAAACAGGTACCTATGCTAAAGGCAGTATTCAGCTTTTAAGCAATATAGTTGGTCGTGAGTGTTACATGAATTGTTATGAGATGCTTACATTGTGGGCGCCATCTAGTTTTCTCGGAGTATATTTAGGTTTATGAAAAACTTATAACTAGCAAGAATTTGCTGTGAATAAAGGATCGAGAGATTAATATTTACACCTAACTGCTATAAAATAAACAATCATCAATAAACTCTTTGAAAAAAAAAACAAACAGTTTTACCATTCAGCTTCTACCTATACAGATTGTAACACAGTAAGGTGCTGATCCTTAAGGGTGTTACTCCTTAGGTGATTTTAAAAAGAATAGTTGAACTAAAGCTATGTCCTAAATGCCTTACCTTTTGAAATACAGCATGTTAAATCTTAACAAAAAAATAGTTTTTTCATCATAATTTTATTAACTTCTTAAATATGTTTATGAAATTTCCCTTTGAGTATCAACAGCCATTTTTTGATGTAGGATACCGTAAATCGGGGTTACTTTGTCACTAAAATATATTGGCGTGTGTCATATAGGTAGGTACCTAATTTTTTTTTAACATCCAAATGGTGAAAAACACGAAAAATAAATTACTTGCTTATACAAAAGTTGAAAAATATTTATTTCCAGTAAACAAACCAGAAAACAAAACAAGAAAATAGAAAACAAACTTATACATACATTTTGGTATCGGTAGGTAGTAGGCAATTAATGCCTAAATAAACAGGAACTTTGATACACAACCTTAATGCTGTAGTAAACATACAAAAATATTCAACTTAACATAAACTCAACAAAACAAAAAGTGAAAACTTCACTGAGGTTAATCAATACGACACTAAACGTTCAGGCACTAGACTTTAGTTAGGCACATATTCGTCTTCTTCGTCTGTATGATAGGGATCTTAATCCGAACTATCTTCACATCTATCACAAATGAAATAGGGATCCCTACTATCATTATTACAGATGCCGCAAATCCATTTTTGGCATTTGCAGCATTTTATCCATTCAACTCGATATTTGTAGTTTTCCCACAAACACTTACAGATGCCACATTTGTTTGAATCATCTATTTTTCGTGTCGATTTTCTTAATGGGAGATTTTTTTTCTTTACCCTTAACACCCAACTTTGATTTATTTGTTGCGCTCTTCGAATTTCCTTTAGAGGTGGATGGTTCTGCATCATCATCGACAATATTCATGGCGCTCTCGCCTACTTCTGAGGAGGTGATGGACGAAACATTTTGCCCTGGTTCTAGTTTTTTTCCTCGTTTTCTTTTCTTCTCGGGATTTTGAACCCCCTATGTTCTTTTAACAATTCAACTAAATTTTCGTCTAATGTTCTCCCAATTTCTTTTTCCTGAACAGCAGTATCGGGAAGTTTTCGTAGAACCTCTTGCGCATTACATGGATATAAGCCGGTCGTGCGAATTCCTGATATTAAATTTTGCGACACTGTCACTAATGGCCACCCAAAGTCTGTTCAGTAAAATGGGAAATTGTTCTTTTGGAATTGACCCAGGACATCGACTTTCTCTTCGCCAGCTTTCGAGAATATCACGCCATCTCTTCTTCATTGGTCCGAATACCGCCACATCTAATGGTTGCATTAGATGTGTGGCATTGGGAGGAAACGGGCTCATATATATTTCATGTTCTTGTGCTGCCTGGACGACACTAAGAGCAAAATGGCTGGCCAAGTTGTCTCCTACGAGGATCACTCTTTTTTCAGGTTCTCTTGTTCTTAGGACATGTGGAAGTAAAATTTCCTTAAACCATATCTCGAATAAGTTGGCGTCAAACCAGCCTCTTGGACTATTTTTATAAACTGTTCCTGGTGGGCCGCCTTTACACGAGTTTTCATTATTAATATTATTCAAATATTATTGCCTTTATATACCACCATGGGTGGCAACAAGACTCCACTGGCGCTACCGCAGACCATTATGCTAATGGCTGTTCTGGAATGATTTTGGACACGTTTGACCCTTTTCGAGTTTCGTGGAACAATGACTTTTCTAGCACCGGGGTCATCAGTGACGTTTGTTTCGTCATAGTTATATATATGATCCCCACTAGAGTCTAATAATGCAGGTGTAATATTTGCAAAAAACTTCAAAACATCCTCTTCGTCCACTGAGGATCGGGATCTTTTGATATTCGCGGCTATTCGACCAGATAAATTGTTTCGTTTGATGAAAGCACTAACCATATCATCCCCAGGGGTGTTGTCTTTTAATGTGTCTTTTAATACAGGTATAACAATACCCTTTTTGTCAAGGTATTTTTTAATAACAGCCTTTATATCTGCCTTTGTTAGTGGAAATCCCTATTCTGCCACGACTCCCAGGGATCTTGATATTAACCCTTCTTCTTCCTTACTGAGGACTGTCGGATGTCCAACAGACTTTGGGTGCCTTCCAAGGCATTTATAGACTAGAGTCATGCGTGGGATCCTATAGGTTTGGGCCGCTAGTTTTTTGCTCATACCACTTCGAACGGCCTCCACTGCTTTTTCTAAATTTTCTTCGCTATAGTTGGCATATGGCCGACTGCCAGGGGTTTTTTCGTAGGTCCTCATGGTTTAATTAGTTACTTGGATTTGTAACAAAAGAACTATCCTTATGTTTTAAATTGCAGCCGCACATTTTTCCCTTCATAAACAAATAATGGCGCGCTACTGGACGTGACAAAGTTACCCCGAGGTGACAAAGTAACCCCGGTTTACGGTAGCTATTTAAAGTTTAAGCAGTGGCGTTTGTACACCAAGACTAAAGATTTTAAAAAAATTATCTACGCCACGGCTTTTCCGTGAAATAAAAAGTATTTTTATAATCCTCATTTATTTTAGGACAAATTTGATTTCTTGACTTTTTTTCGTCTGATATGCGATTGCTGCGAAAAAAAAACATTTTTTTGGATGGTCAATTTATTAGTAACAAAAAAATAAATATATTTATTTTATAAACATATGTAAAAACATAAACATATGTACACTATTCTACCATTACAATGTAACAAATAAAAAATCTTCCCCAAATAGCGGGGAGACAATAATTATTTAATTGTGTCACCGGAGAGTACTAGTGGACTGTACTAATTTACTTTGTATGTTTATCGAAGGACCACAGCTTATATGGCGCTGAACCAATTAACTTAATAAATGAAACAAAACATTTACAATACAAAATATGCTCATTTATTAGTACCGAAGACAGGAAAATGGAACAGTTATTCATAAAAGCAGTTGTAAACTATGAATCGTCTTTGCTGTTTTTTTGTATACGTAATTTTACTTTATTTACACTCACTTTGCTTCTTAGCAGGTAACACTGACGTCGAAATTTGAAAAAACCAAGTCAAGAAGCCTATTATTAACATTTGGAATTTTGTTAAACTGCTTAGGACCAAGGATCTCGCATAGGTTGGTCAAAAGCTTGCACTTGACACTGCTAGCTTCGGTTGTCTGATAAGACGGAACATTAAAATCTCCAACAATCATAACGCGTTTTGTGTGGACCAGATCCAGTGACATAATTGTTTCACACAAGGTCTCCAAGTCTCTCTCGGTTGTGCAAGGAGGAACATAGATTATAAATAAATAAAATACAAAATAACCATAAGTGAGCTTACAACCTAAAATATCTATAAGTGGTGTGGAGTTAAGGATGTCTTCCAAGTTAACCCTCTCTAGGTGGATGTTGTGAGAAGCTGCGACCAAGCAGCCACCACCACGAGTAGCGGCCACTTTATCCAGCTGTCTGTCGGATCTGAGCACTCTAAATGTTTCTGGACACAATTCAGAGTCGAGAATATCTGGTTGAAGCCACGTTTCGGTGAAGGCAATGATGTCAAAGTCGCACACGGAGATCCCTGTATAAAGCTTATCAGTCTTGGTGCGGAGGCCACGTACATTTTGATAACAAAGACGTAGGTGTTGTGAAGTGCTGGAAGGATTTAGTTTTTTGTGGCGATGACAGGCCTGCCATTGTCAAACTTGATGTACAGATTTGTTTCTCCATTGGATTGCCGATGCTCAAGTACGTCCTTGACCTTTCGCAGATCACTCCTCTGACTAGGAGTGAGGTCAGCCTTAACATAAACCGCCTTAGCAGAGCTAAACCTCCTCCGGTTCTTTAGTACACTGGTTACATCAGAATTGTTTGATAGAACTATCTTGAGACATTTACGACCTTTACTATTTGGTCTGCCCAACTTAATCACTTCTGAGACATGCACTTGCTTGCCGGTAACTGAGTTTAGGAGATTAGATATTTGGGTAATTTCTGAAGTGTGTGGTAAGATTTCCATATTAAACAGCATGATATTATTCATTCTCCTCTGTCGATCCGCGACCTTTTGCATTAAATCATTGCTGTCGTTGACCTGGGATTGAGAAGTACTAGGTGGTATATTATTGACTTGCGGTTGGTTATTGTGCAGATCACTCACTTTATCAATAACCTCACTAAATTGGGTGGTCATGTTGGCTTCTAATGAGCTAAGTTTTCCCTCCAAAGATTCAATACGACTCTGAAGAACCAGGATGAGCTTTAAACCCTCGAGGCAGAGAGTACAAAAATATTTTAAACTACGTTTATTCTTCATTTCTATGACTCTAATCTTTGAACTAGTTAGATCTGAACATTCATAATGAAATTGTTGCCTACAGCCATCATAGTCGACAAACTTGCATTTATCTGTAAATGCTTTTTCTGTAATGCGATTTTGAGAAGTGTTGAATGTTTTTTATGTTGCAATATTATTTCGAACTAATCTTTTTAATGTAAAATAAATACTTCTTAATAATTTAATGAAAAATTAGATTAAATTGGACTAACTTTAGCCAACCAAAGATTTTTGTAATAATTAGAGTATAAAAAATTTAAATATTAACTTCCACTTTTAAAGACTCCTTCCTGAACGTTGTGTATGTTGCAATATTTGATAAAAGCATTTTTTTAACCTAAAATAAGGATTTCTTAATAATTTGGTGAAAATTTGACCAATTTTATTAAACCTGTGAATTTTTCAATAATTAGAGTTCGAAACCTTGTAAATGGTAATTTCTACTTTTGCGGACCACTAATCGTTTTTTGTATTGCATTATTTGATCAAAATATTTTTTAAATATAATATAAAGATTTCCTAATATATTGGTACAGATTTTATTAAAAATGGATCAATTTTAACCAACCACTAAATTTTTTATTAATTAGAGTCTGAAGACTTGGAAATAGTAACTCTACTTTTCAAGACTCCTAAACGTTTTGTATATCACAGAATTTTGTTAAAATATTTTTTATGTATAATAAAAGTTTCTTACAAATTTAGTGGCAATTTGAGTAAAATTTAAAAAAACTTAATCAAACAAAACATTTTTTGTATGTAAAATAAAGATTTCTTAATCATTTAATAAACATTTAAATACAATTGGGCAAATTGGACAACTTTCACTAAACAGTGAATTTGTCATTAGTTACAGTCTGAAAACTTCTAAATGATAACTTCGACTTCTAAGGACTCCTGAACACTGTGTATGTTGAACTACTTTCTTGAAAATAGTTTTTAATGTAAAATAAGAATATTTTAATAATATGGTAGATATTTGACTAAAATTGTACCAAATTTAACCAACAAATGTTCAACATCCAACAATTTCTTACATTAACGGTAAATCCGCGCCAGGTCCCTAAATCACGTTAATACGACGTTTAATATGGTGTCGTAGCTCTCCCCTCGGTAAAACATTTTTTATGGCACGACATTCCTGGCGACAATGACAACGATATTGTTCTTCTTTAATGCCATGGCATGGGAACCTAAAAAAAGGGTTTTGCATGTCTTTTCTAGTTCTATACACACACACCATAAATAATACCGTAACTCTAGTACATGTTAAGTGCTAAGGTTACACGAAGACCTTCTTATCTTGGCCATTCGTAATTAAGTGGCCACTGCATCATCTTGCTGGGTGGTGGCCGATATTATGTGAAAATGGCTCGATTTAGAAACACGCAACTTAAAAGCGGTTTATTAAGGGAACTTTCTATGTGGATTTTATTGAATAACATTAATCTGGAAACTGGTGATGGAACGTTCGTTCCCGTTTTATATCTTGACAAGTAAACAAGCCATTAACAAAGTTTCCTTAACTCTACCAAGAGATGAAAGACCCTTTATGTGCGCATTAAGGGAGGTTCTTATACAAGGCAGTCAGTTAAAATTACCCCCTTAACTAGAATAATGATGTAGTTAGAATGGCAATTTAATGCATAATTTCTTAAAAACTACAACTTTTAGAAGAAAAACGAGGTTTCTCAAAGGAACTGTCAATTCTAAATACATCATCGATTTAAATGAATAAATTGATAAAAATGACAAAATTACAACTAGTGACCATAAATTCATTTTTTTTATTGGAGGTTAGAAGATTGAATGGGTACTCATTTTTTGCTAATTTATTTTGACGAGAATGATGGTGTTAGAAAAATTAGAAATTGTTGGAAAATTGGAAAAAATTAGCTGAATTTTGTTATACTAGATAGTAGATACAAAGGGTCAAGTGAGTATTCATTACCCAAACATGCCGTTATATCTCATTTTTTAGTGGTGTTGTAATTTGTCATATAATCGATGTTGAAGAAAATTTAATTTTCTTAATAAAATTATTCTATAAGTATGATGTGACATTAGTAGTTTCCAAGTGACTCTGGTACCAAATACAGATGGAGTGAGTTCTAATCAAAAATCATCAAGCTGGACATATTTCGTTATATTTCAGTTGCTACAGGCTTTATCATACTTTGCCTTATAAGCAAAGATGAAGTAAATTAAATTCCTTTCATAAAACTCTTATATACTTTTCATGTATATGAGACATGAAATACAGGGTGTTTCAGAACTATAGGATCAAACTTCTAGGGGTTGCTCAGTGCAACAGTAGAATCCATTTGAGTATAGGAACACATGTCCGGAAATGAGTCACTACACCACTACGGCCCTAAGACGCGTTTAAATTTAGAAAAAATATTAATTACCTAAATAGGATCTGATGCATTTATTTTTACCTTTTGTATATGATACCATCACAATTGTTCAAAACGTCTTCCTCCAACCTCAATACACCGATTTAAACCCCTCACATGATTTCGGTGGACTACACTAAAAATTTGATCCTCGTTTGGAATGATTTCAAATGCTGCTGTTATTCATCCAAGTAAGTCTAGCTCTGATTCTACTGGAGTTTCGTAGACTAAAGACTTTACATTTCCCACAAGAAAAAATCGAGCGACGTTAAATCGGGTGACCTAGGAGGCCAAGAAACTGCTCCACCCCTGGTAATCCAACTGTGCCCAAACCGCTGAGCCAAATACTCGCGTACTTGTACAGCAAATTGAGCCGCCGCTCCATCATGCTGAAACCACATTTGCTGTCTAACGTTTAGTGGAACATTTTCAAGGAGTTCTGGGAGAACTTCCTCGAAGAAACGCAGATAAATAGGTCCTGTTAACCGTTCCGGTAGAAGGTATGGCCCAATTAAATAATAATCAACAATGCCTGCCCATACGTTGACAGATCAACGATTCTGATGTTTTTTTGGAAAAATTGCATAAGGATTTTCTTCGTCCCAAACATGGCTATTCCTACTATTAAAAATACCGTCTCTTGTGAAAGAGGCTTCATCGGTCCACAAAACATATCGTAAAAAATTTGGTTGTGCAATGATGTGATCCAGAAGCCATCGACAAAATTGAACTCTAGGATGATAATCGGCTGCAGTCATAACTTGAACTTTCTGGAAGTGGTAAGGATGAAGTTGTTGCTCCTGTAGTACCCGTCAGACAGAAGCGTTACTCGTATTCATATTGTTAGCGACGTCACGTGTGCTATTTGATGGGTCATCGGCAACTCGCTGAAGCACCTCTTCTTCAAATTCGACCGTTCTTACGGTTCGAGCAACACCAGTATCATGCATCTTGGTCTTAAACATGCCTGTCTCAGTGAGCCGCCGATGAAGCGCAATAAACTTTTTGTATCCAGGATGCTGACGTTCGGGATAACGTTCATGATACAAGCGCGATGCTGCTCGTGCATAGCAGTTTGTTGCTCTGTATGCCAAATGCATATCCGCCAATTCTTGGTTGGTAAAGTTTTCCATTAGCAATAAATGTTTAAAAATTGTAAGCTATAAAATTTTTAAACATGACATTGAGAATTGACATTGGTAAGCGTTGATTTTAAACAAATGTTTTTATGGTATGTATTTTCTTCTTCTTCTTTCAGCAACCCTTCACAGTCCACTCCTGGACATAGGTTTCCCCTATATTCTTCCATGTTTCTTTGTTCTGTGCCAGTTGGTGCCATCTGTTGCCCACTTTGTTTTTGACATCATCGAGCCAGCATAACTGTGATCTGCCAACTCTGCGTTTATATATGCGAGGTCTCCATTGAACGATGTGTCTTGACCATCTCAAGTCGTCCTGTCGGGCGACGTGTCCTACCCAGCTCCATTTCAGGTGGGCTATGCGTGTTATGACGCCTTCAACTTTAGTTCTTTGTCTAATACTCTCATTTGTGATATGGTCTCTCAGGCTTATTCCTAGCATTATCCGCTCTATGGCTCTTTGGGTGGTCCTAAGCTTGTTGGCAGATTTAACAGTGAGTGTCATGGTTTCCATTCCGTAAGTCATCACGGGCAGTAAGTAGGCATTGAAGACCTTTCTTTTCAAATTAATTGGAATAGTTTCATTTCTCAAGAAGTGTGACAGTTTACCCGTGGCTGCTTATGTCAAACGAACACGTCTGTTTATTTCGGCAGTTTGATTTTCTTTGCCCAATTTGATGCAATGTCTCAAATATACATATTCTTCGACGTTGTCAATACATTATTGGCGATTTCAATGCTAAACTAGGAGTACCAGCGGGAAACGGAAATCAATATGTGGGTAAATTCGGACTGGGTTGTACCAACGAACGAGGAGAAAGACTGATCAATTATCTCCAAAAAGAAAGTATGTACTGTATGAACTCCTTCAAAAAATCAGAAAAGAGACGTTGGACATGGAGAAGCCCGAACTCAAATACGAAAAACGAAATCGACTACGTACTAACCAATAAAAAGCTTACTATAAAAGACGTTTCGGCCCTAAATCGCTTTGATACTGGTAGCGATCACAGGTTGGTAAGAGCTAAAATAGAAATAAACGTGAAGAGTGAACGAAATAAGCTAATCAAAATACAACCATTTCCCACATCAAAAACAATCCAGGAAAACCGCCAAAAATTCCAAGCTGAACTAACAAGAAATTGTCTAATAAAGAAGCACTGAACAGCTTAAATATAAACGACCTAGAAAACAGAATAAGTACTAACATTAGAACGACAGCAAAAAAGATATTGGCCCCTACCAAGAAAAATAATTCAAAAATAAAAAAGGAAACTAGAGAACTCATGGCGAAAAGAAGAAACTTGGAGAAAGGGACACATGAATACAACGAAATTAACAGATTGATAAAAAAGAAAACAAGGATTTAAAGCAATACAACACAGAAATGATAACAACGACCATCGAAAACAATAAAAACATGAAAGTACTTAAAATACGTAACAATGATGGTCGCCTCCAAACACATCAACTAAGGGACGCAAACGGAAACATCAAAGAGGACAGTAAAGATTTAATGGATATCGTGAAAAATTTCTACTGCACACTGTACACAGGAGACAACCCAGAACAAGCAATCGGAGTTGATGAAACGATTCTCAATGTAGGCTCCGAAGATCTTCCTGATATCACCAGAGAAGAAGTAGAACTAGCATTGTCTCAAATGAAAAACGGTAAAGCACCAGGGGAAGATGGAATTACAGCTGAAATGATAAAACTTGGGGGAAGAACTACTGTAAAAGCAATGACACTTCTTAATAAATGTATGACAGATGGCGTGATACCCCAAGCATGGCAAAAGGCCCAGGTGATTTTATAGTACAAAAAAGGAGATAGGTTGAGAATCGACAACTATCGACCTATTAGCTTACTCCACCCGTACAGACTTCTGACAAAGATAGTAACAAATAGGCTTACAGCTAAACTAGATGCCTATCAGCCCCCGGAACAAGCTGGCTTCCGAAAAGGTCATAGCACAATAGAACACATACAATCCGTTCGCACTATAATAGAAAAATGCAACGAGTACAATGAACTACTACACCTCGCATTTGTTGACTATAACAAAGCTTTTGACTCCGTAGAGTTGTGGGCTATTTTTAAGGCCATGAACAATGCAAGAATCGACTCTTGATACAAGCAGCTTCTCAAACACATATACGAAAATGCGACAATCATCGTTAAAATCTCGGAAGAGATAGAAACAAACAAAATTCAAATAAAAAGAGGAGTAAGACAAGAGGACACCATCTCCCCAAAGCTGCTTACACTGGCACTGGAAGACGTTTTTAAAACTCTGGACTGGAACAAGAGAGGCATCAAAATCGACGGCAAACATCTGAGCCATTTACGCTTTGCGGATGATATAGTACTCTTTAGCGAGAATATAATAGAATTACAGGAGATGTTGGCGGAACTTCAAAGAGAGTCGAAAAGAATAGGTTTAACCATGAATTTAAATAAAACAAAAGTCATGTCACCTGACAATATTCAAGTACATATGGTATGTATAAAAGGTAAAAATAATTGCAGCAAATCCTTTTTAGGTAATTAATATTTTTTTATAAATTTTAACGCGTAATGGCGTAGTGACGCATTTCCGGACATGGGTTCCTATACTCAAATGGATTCCTCTGTTGAACTGAACAACCCCCAGAGGTTTGATCCCATAGTTCTGAAACACCCTGTATACTTTACATTTTATATAGTCAACTTTAATATTTTGGAATTTGAAATCAATTTCGTAATAAGATCTTCAAGAGGAACAGATTATATTCCTCTCAACAAAAAGATTGAACCCCAACAAACATTTCATGACTTATCTAAAAATCTCCTTTTGAATACAATATGGAGGAAGCATTTAAGTTTTAACTCTAACCCCCTATTTCCTCCCAAAATTAAACGTTTCGACTGAAAAATTTCCTCCCATTTCGTGTTTTCTATATACAATTGAAGCACCTTAAACACTGTAATCGAAACGGTAAAAGTATGAATGGCACAAAACGAAATATGGCTCAACTATAATCAGTATCATTAGTTCTTCGGCTACAAGGAAAAGGAAAAATTCGGAGGGTTTGTTCTCGAAAACCGGGACGTTTAGCGAAATTAAATGTACACTGGGTGCGAGATTAATAAGGGTCATTTTGCCAGGTAAGATTTACTAAAATATGTTGTTTGCACTTAAGATGCCACGTCGACTAATCGAGGTTGTAATTGTGGTTTGCTCGTAACGGATTCTAGCTAAGAACAATAATTAGACGTCGATTAAATGCACTGTAGTAATTAGTTCTCGTTATTTAAGATTGCTAGAAATACTTGGATACCGAAGATTCTTGTAAAGATTCAAATCCCTATGATGATTAATTGCTTAAAAAAAAAACAGGAAAAATGTACATATTATGTTCTTTCAGAATTACCGAATATGTCAAAAAATTGCAAAGTCACATAAAAATCGCATAAAAGTTTTAAAAGGAAATTTCTCATTTTTCGACATTCATAATAACAAAAATTGTCATAGGATCAATAACAACTGAGTTATAATGTCAAATTTCGAATCTTTCACTCAACAACAATAACTTCTTGTAAGTATTACCCTTAAATATCTTAAAAACTATTAAAGTTACATCAATATTGTATAAGAGTCTTATAAAGACAGTTTCTTACTCTTGAACATTGTTTATGACAAAAAATATCGTGGGACTAATAGCAACTGAGTTATGATATCAAATGTCGAGTCTTACGCTGTAAAACACTAATTCGTTGTCCTAAATCTTATTCCTCAATATCTTAAAAATTATAAGAGATGGATCAATATTATATAAGAGTTTTATTAAGGAAATTTCTTACTTATCAACATTGATAATAAGCAAAAATGTCATAGGACCAATAGCAACTGAGATCTGATTTCAAATGCCAAGGCTGACTCTCTAAAACGCCAATAAGTTCTTCTAAATCTTACTCTTAAATATATTAAAAATTATTAGAGTTACATCAATAGTGAAAGTCTTATGAAACGAATTCCTTATTCTTCAACAAAGTTGATGATAAAAAAAGTCATGGGACTCAGTCCACAGAATAGCAACTGATTAAAGATATCAAATGTTGAGTCTTACGCTCTAAAACACTAACCCTCAGCTACTATCGAGCAATTGTAATTACACTGGTACTATCGACGGGTTCCCAGGACCCACTACATGAAAAAAATAAAAAAAATGCAAAAAATCTTAATTTTTATTACCGAAAATAGTAAAACAAACCTACTAGCATAAAAAATAACACATCTACTTATCTAAACATTTAGGACAAATTTTTTTGCAACACTGATTACAAATTGGTGTTTTGCAAACATCACAATTAATGCCTGTCTTTCTGTCCTTTTTGGCGGGACAAATGCTACATCTTTTCCGTTTGCTCTTGATTGTAGGTTCTGTGACTACCTCTTCAACTGGAATTTCGATGTGCAAAATATTTTTCAAGGACACCTTAGGGTTGTCCATTCTAGAACGCAAGTGTTCATCAATTAACAGCATTCCAAGTTGTTTGATGAAGTTATATCGTGGAATTTCTTCACCACCTTTTGAAAATTAGTATATTACCCGAGAATTGACACTGGCAATATTTGAAATGGCATGAAAAATGGCTACTGGCCACCGATTTGTTCTTCTCGATGTTGAGTATAATGCACACTTTGCATCTAAAGCATCTACTCCTGATTTTGTTTCGTTATAGAAATGAATGATTTCTGGCTTTAGTGTATCCTGGTTTATTGAAGAGCTGTGGTGCATGCTGGAAAGTAAAATGACACTTTTTCCTTTTTTTGGTACGTGAGAGACTATGGTATTAGATGAAGAAAATCCAAAAATTGAAGAATGAACAGGTCTGTTCTTATGAGGCAAAAATTCAGAAGGTATGGCTCATTTATTTTTCTTTAATGTCCCAACATATGTCAATTTTTTCTCTTTAAGTGCTTCAAGAAGTTCAACTGAGCTATACCAGTTGTCCCCAGTTATATTTCTTTTAGTGCCTTCAATACACTGCGCTAGTCATAAAACAACTCTTGTTGGGTTGGATAGCTTGGATTTCGGTTCAACGGTTTTTATTTCAGCACCGGAATATATTTCTGCATTCACCATATAATTGCGTCTTTAATTTTTGCGTCATATAATTGCGTCGAGAGTCTTTGCGTCTGCCAAAATTTGAACTTTAATGCCATATTTGGCTGGTTTGTTGGGAATAAACATTCGAAACGAACATCTACCCCGAAACGGTATTAGCATCTCATCAACTGTTAGATAATATCCGGGGCTAAAGGATAATTTAGAATTTCTTACAAATTCATCAAAAAGCTCTGATATTGCAGCCAATTTATTTGTTTTAATCCTTTCTTTTCTACAGGTAACGTCATCAAACCTGACACAACTTAATACAAATGAAAACCGAGCAAGGCTCATTGTGGCTCGAAAAATAGGCCTCCCAGTTCCTGTTCATCTGTCGCCCACATTGATCTAATGTCCTCATTAAAAATTCCTTGTAAATATAAGAGGCCCAAAAATGCTCTCATTTCGGATAAGGTGGTATCGTTCGTAAATGCAGGTCTAAATTTTTTTTTGAATATGGGTATCTTCGAAACTCGATATTTTTCTCGACACATACCTATTTTTATATTAGTATAAGTAACTACTTTTCTCAGCATATCATCAGTTAGCAGTAAACGCCAAGCCTCGTGGGGTGTTGACGGAGGATCATTTCGAGCAGTCCCTCTAAGTCCTGGTAAAACAGTAATTAAATTATGAGCTGCCGTGCGCCTCCTTATAAGTTTTTAAGGCGTTTTTGACCATTTGGTGAAATCTTTCCCATACCAAGCATTTCTAATTGAAAGCTCTTTTTCGTCCGAGTCTGAAATCTCTTGCTCACTGGCAGTGTTGTGGTCGCTGAAAATTTCCTCGTCAACATCCAGGTCACTCTGATCGGCAAAGGTCTCTAGTTCTTCCAATATAGTAACTTCGTTCAAAACCGTATTATTTGATTCATCCTCCTGGTCGGAATTTTCATCCACAGCATCTTCCTCCCAAAACTGCTCGTCGTTTAAAATTTGTTCCAACTGTTTCTTCGACAAACCTTGTGAACTGCACGCCCTTATACTGAAAATAAAAAAAATCTACGTGATACTAATTTATTCTGGATGAAGAATCTATGAAAGGAAGACATATGGTGCAAAAAAGCACATGCTTGCGAATTCATATTATCATACCATATTCTTCGCTCCCTGTATATAGATCCTATAATATTACATGGCCCATCCATATAAATATTATCAAATCCATCATTCATTGCTTTATACAAAAAAAAAACCTAAACAACCTAGAGAATCCAGAATAGGGTATTCTGTATATGAAAAACTTCAAATAACTATGTAGGTTAGTGTAATAGTTTTGAGCCAATTTTTTAACCCTTATCCGTATAATGTAGAACAAAAAAAATCACCTACCTGTACAATATTCAAACACTGAAAAAATAGCACCTTGCTCAGACACAAACTAGGAGATAAATTATTAAAACTATGTTCACAAATTCACTACTGACGGGTCCTGAGGACCCAGTCGACCTACTGCTCAGCACCGCTAAATCTGATCGACGCGTGTTTGATTTGCGAAACAATTCATATAGTAGGAGAGTACAGGGACGGACAACCCGCAAAAATAAAATTCCTAAGAAATATGACAAAATAAAAAACTCGTTGGGTCCTCAGGACCCATCGATAGTAGCTGAGGGCTAATAAGCTCTCCTAAACGTTATTTTTAAATATCTTAATGACTACTTGCATTATATCAATATTGTATAAGAGTTTTATACAGAACATTTTTTACTCTTCAACATTGTTGATAGGAAAAAAATGTATAGGACCAATAGCAACCGATTTATGATATCAAATGTCGAGTCTTACGCTCTAAAATAATAATATGGTCTCCTAAACCTTACTCCTCAATATTTTAAAAATTATTAGAGATCAATATTGTATAAAAGTTTTATAACGAAAACTTCTTACTCTTTAATATTGATAATAAAAAAAATTATCATAGGACCAATAGCAACTGAGATCTGATCTCAAATGCTAAGGCTGACTCTCTAAAACACCAATAAGTTCTTCTAAATCTTACTCTTAAATATACTAAAAATTATTACTTTACATCAATAGTGTATAAGACTCTTATAAAAGAAATTTCTTATTCTTTAACAATGTTGATGATAAAAAATATCATGGGATCAATATCAACTGAGTTATTGAGTCTTACGCTCTAAAACATTAATAAGTTCTGCTTAACCTTAGTCTTATCTAACATTTTTAAGAAAGAAAAAATATCATAGGACCAATAGCAACTGACTTATGATATCAAATATTAAGTCTTGCGCTCTAAAACACTAATAAGTTCTCCTAAACGTTACTCTTGAATATATTAATATTTCATTATTTAAGTTACATCAATATTGTATAAGGGTTTTTTAAGGAAAATTTTCAACTCTATAATATTGATACTAAGAAAAATGTTATAAAAAATGTCATGGCACGAATACCAACTGAGTTGTTGATTCTTATGCTCTAAAACATTCATAAGTTCTGCTTAACCTTAGTATTATTGTGAAAATTATTAGAGATATGTCAATGTTGTTTAAAAGCTTTATAAACGAAATTTCTTACTCGTCAACAATGATAATAAGGAGAATTATCATAGGACCAATAGCAACTGTGTTATGACGTCATATATCTGGGCTTTAAAACGCCAATGAGTTTTTCAAATTTCACTTCTAAATATCTTAAAAACCATTAAAACTAAAAGTTCCTAAAACAGTTTAATAGAGCAAATCTAATTCTCTATAACATTGATTATGAAAACAAATATGATAAGGTCGACAGCAACGGAGATATCTTTAAAATGAACTTCAAAGTGCTCTAATTTCAACGGTAAACAATAAAGGACCGATCCATATTAAATCTACGAAAATGGACTATAAAAGGGATTCGCCAAAAAGTCATCAGGTCGAAGCCAACATTATTTTCCCTCGTTTGAAAGATACACAAACCGACCGAACTTATATGGATGGATATGAGAGCGGACGTAATAAGGAAAATCCATCGTTCAAAGGGAAACAAACAAATGTAAAGAGCTTTTCCGCCCCGATGCTGGTATTATACCGATCTGACTACTTTAGTTGGAAAACCTGATTAATCTATTTGGATAAATAATCATGTTTTTCGATTCAATTTTTCTTGGGTGGGTTAGGATTGATTTTTAGGTTGGTTGCACTTCTGGTTATACTGGTTATAAATGAATACTTTAACTAAATAACCGTATGTGTGATGAGAGGTTATATATTATTGGATATTTAGATTCTACGTGACATTCCTCCAAGAAATTTGATATGTCACATCGTAGATGGCCAATTTTCAACTGCTTAGATCTTAAAAACTACCTAAGCAAAATCTATCCATCATTTTTAGAATTTCACGTAGAATTTAAATATGTTATCTAAGATAAGGTGTTCCATTCAAAATAAAGAACTTACCCTCTACTGAACTGAAATTAATGCATACGTACGTACCTTTTAAAGTGAAATGAGAAGGAATATTTGAAAAATGCTCAAAAAAACGAAAAATAGCCACACAGTAACCATTCAAATCATAAATCAACGAAAAATTTAAAAAAAAACCCACAAAGTGATTCCACTGGCCATTTTTTCACGGTCGGTTACCTGCGGCCTTATGTCATTATTTAAACTGCATTTTTAATCGTTTAACGGGGGTACTTGTTCGTGTCACGGTATTTAATAAATTACACTTTTTTTTTTAGTAAATTTAATTAACAGTTAAGTTCGTTAATCCGGCTCGGAGGACCATATGAAGTAAATGGCAGGAATTTTGTTCTGAAATAACGCGTTTTTCGTTACGTGTGTTGATAAATCGATTGTTGTAGTGGACAAGTAGGGACTGCTGGGGTAGGATTAGCCTTTAAAAGCCCTTTTTACGAACGGCCCCACCCGGATCAAATTTTTAAATTTCCAGACTGCATTCGGGTTGTTTTACCAAACGTTTCGGACAAAGGGTGAATTTATTACCATGCTTTTTTTTTAAATATAGATTTTAGTTGTACCTGATGAATTACGTACCTCTATAACTCGTTGCTTGTTGGTTATATGAATATTTCAATAAATAGATTAGTTGGAGAAGTTCTGCGTTCCAAAATTCATTTATAATTTTTTTTTGTAGAAACGACAGATACCAAGATATTTTCTTTGAATAAGAATATTGACAGACTGGGGTTGCTTTTAGATAAGTTAACATAATGATTTAAATAGCACGACCTCTATAGGTCTTAACATTTTTTTATAAATTAATGTTATAGGGTTTCATTAAAAATATATATATATTTATTTATTTTATTTTTTCATGAAAGACCAATGGTCTTCGAGATCTCGGCTAAATTGTCCCTACAATAATAGGTTTAGTTCTAATCTCACATTTATCTAAAAAGCTCGTTTAATCTTAGTTGAATGAAAAATTATCTAGCAAAAGAAATTTTATACATTAATTTTTGCTTCTTAAAAATGATCTAAAATAAATTCTTCTTATAAATGATATTTAAATGGACCCAAAAGTTGAATTCTCTTAACATAATTACCCAAATAACTTGTTTTCTTTTGATTTTATGGAAGTCCCCTAAAGAACAATTTTATAGATCAGCTTTCGCTCCTCAAACTCAATCGCAATATCAATTTCATTCATGTCATTTTAGATATAGAATTCACACTTGCCAATAAATACAATAAAAGACAGATAGTCTGGGACATCTTGACACTTTTTTAACCTATGGTAGCCGGGTATGAGCAAGATTTTTCCGAGTGTCATACACATTGTGCACACTAAACTGCTACAAATTGACTTTCTCTTACAGGAGGTTTTAGAGTATATCTTGAGAAGTTAATGTATTAAGGCTTTTAAAAGCTTCTCTACAATGATCCCTGAAACTGCACCCAGTGTTCAAAATGCTTTTTTCTGTAGCCCACATGATCTAGCCGTAAGTGAATAGTGCTCCTAGGCAGGATACTGTAACTTAAAACTGAATGCAATATGACATGGTAGGATGTTAATAAAACCTCGTCTGATACACATTGAGACAGATTTCTAAAAAACAAATAAAGCCTTGCTCAGCTTTGCTGACTTCTGATTTATGTGAACCATGACAAGCTTGTTTGCATTAAACCAGCTTTATTACCTACTGCATATCCCCAACCCCCGAACTGCCTGGGCAACAGATCTCGCTCACAGGAAAACTGTAGTGACATCCGCAAAGAGAGGGTAGTTTTCTTCATTAGAGGAAGATCATTAATATGTATTAGAAACAATATTGGCCCAAGAATATATCCTTTGGGCACTCCAATATTTAATTTATTCTCTGCAAAAGACATCCCACTCACCCTGACAATTTGGAACCAGGTATGATTTTAGAAGAGCAATATTGTCATTGCTAAAATTGTATATTTTTAATTTGCTCAGCAAGAGATCACAGTCGAATGCTTTGCTTTGATCACAAAAAAGAACAGCATTATACTCGAGATTTTCAAATGAGTTATAGATATCAACCATAAGGTTTAGTATGCCCAATGTTATGCTTCTTCCTGAGCGAAAGCCAAACTGGTCATTTACAAAACTCCCACTACCATGAGTTTCATTGTTATGCATTTTTCGATTATTTCGAAACTCCAGGAAGTAATGAGATGGGTTTACAATTTGAGGTTTCGTTTTGTCACCCTTTTTAAAGATTGATACAATAATAGCCTCTTTTACTTTATCCAGTAAACCAGTTATTAATTAGTTTAGTCAAAGGTATAACAATAAGGCTCAATAGTCTTAAGTAGCTTGCCGAGACCAAAATGTCACAACTTGGCTTGTTCTTTAAAGAGTATATGATATCTCTCACTTCGTTAAACGATACAGAAGAAAATTCAAAACTATCAGATGCTAATCGAGTATGTATAAAACCACTTTGTTCAATATTACTTATAGGATTTCGTGCAATACTACCGAAATACTCATTAGGTCAGTCACTCTGGCTCTTAGGAACAGGACCCCTTATTTATTGATTATTTTTCATATTGCTTTAATAGGATTATTGGATGATCCAATTATGTTATCGTTAAAGATTTTTTTCGCTGTTTTCAGAGACTCTCTTATATCTTTCGCACAGAATTATACTCGAGAATATCTGCAGGTCGGTTATATTGCTGTTCACTTTACCAGCAGCCTCAAATGCTCTCGCTAGGGCTTTTGACTATTACAAAATCAGGGGCTACTCCCAGGTTCGTCAGGTTGGACTACAGATTTCAAATGAAAAAGACTTAATATACGAGGTCTGGTTATTAAATAATGAGACTGCGTGCCTAAAGGGCGTCCTAGACGGGTGGGGAAAAAAACGAGTAGTGCGTTGGGTATCTAGATATCTTGTCAATGTACGTACTAAAATACGTTTTCGTCACTATTATAGCATTCGTGCAGTAGCGGTTTGAAACGAACGTGTTTTTTTCTCGTGCCGAAAACCATGTGTGACGAAAAACAAGAGCAACGCAATCTTAAATTTCTTGTTAAATTAAAAAAAACTCCGACTGAGTGCTATAAATTGTTGCAAAAGGCCTATGGGGAAAATTCCCTCTCTCGTGCGCGTGTTTTTGAGTGGTGTAAGCGCTTTAGTGAGGGCCGAGAGAGCACTGAAGATGACCAGCGCTCAGGTCGCCCTGTCACTGTTTCAACTCTGGAAACAGTGACCAAAATCAACCAAATTGTACGTGCAGATCATCGAATGAGCATCCGGATGATTGCCGAGGCTGTAAACGCCGATAAAGAAACGGTTAGAAAAATTTTACAGGGAGAATTACACATGACAAAAGTCTGTGCGAAGTTGGTGCCAAAAAACCTCACTCCTGACCAAAAGCTCTTGCGTCAACAGGTCTGCTCAGATTTCCTTGGAAGGTTAGAAGAAGATCCCGGACTGATGAAAAACATTATTACTTGCGACGAAACGTGGATTTTTCAATACGATATTGAAACCAAGCGGCAATCGATGCATTGGAAGACGCCTGAATCGCCCAGAATAATAAAAGCAAGGATGTCCAAATCAAAATTCAAGGCAATGTTGATCGTTTTTTTCGACATTAACGGTATCGTGATGACTGAATGGGTTCCAGAGGGTCAGACTGTCAACCAGACTTACTATTTGTCAGTTTTGGCAACACTGCGAGAACGAGTTCGTAAGAAACGGTCCGAGTTGTGGAAAAACAACTCGTGGATTTTGCACCAGGACAACGCACCTGCCCATAACGCGCTCTCTGTGAAGCAGTTTTTGGCCGGTAAGCGCACTTCAGTGCTCGAACGCGCGCCGTATTCGCCAGATTTGGCCTCGTGCGACTATTTTTTGTTTCCGAAGATAAAATCTGCTCTGAAAGGGAGCCGGTTTGAGTCGATGGAAGCGGTAAAGCAAAAAAACGGCAGAGCTCCTAAAGGCCTTCACCAAAGAAGACTTACAGCACTGCTTCGATCAATGGAAAAAACGTATGGAAAGATGTGTGGCAAGGGGAGGGGAGTATATTGAAGGGAAACCTTCGAATGTATAATAATTTTTATAATAAGACCTTTTTTCGTAACCAGTCTTGTTATTTAATAGCCAGACCTCGTAGGACCTCTCCAGTACAGCTAAAAACTTTTCCATTTTTTGTGTTACATTTAAAGAGGCATTATCAAAAAAAAAAACAAACAAACATTTTCCATAATGTTGTCGGAACTGTCTAAGAAAAGATTGAGGTTTATGGTTGTTATTTAAATTTAATTCACAAGGCAAGAGCTGGGATTTGTGATCTGAAAGTTCATAATCAAATAACTGAGCATTTAAAGCTTTGGGTAAGAACTTTAAGAAAACCTTATCAAGACATGTATTACAAGACATGTAGGTTCTCCGAATTGCTCGAAAGATTGTAAAGTTATTGCTCCGAATGCTCAAAGCAATAACTTTACAACCGGTCACAGAGGAAAATTGCCTCTCTTTGGGGAGTGTCAAAGTATACATTAAAGTCCTTGACTAGTGCTACTTGCTAAAGTTTGTTTAAAGGAGTTGGTTAAAAAGCTATACAAGCTTCAAGGCACTGTTCAGCATTAAAATTTAAATCAATAAACGTCACAGCTAAACAATTTGCACTAAAGATAGCGCAGCTATCTCCAGTTGAAATGTCTCTTGAGAATAATACTGAGGAAGAGTAGTTTCCCAATTGGTGAATGCTAATTTCGCTCTGTTTTATCCAATGTTCAGGCCATAAGTCGGCCTGATTATCTCTTTCTTTTCAGTTAATTGGTGCAGACAGTTTAAATGAACTCTTGTACTTATGTTGTATGGTGTGCATTTTATAGCAAGAGCAGACAATCGGGTAGGATTCGCCACAGCGAAGTGTGCAACATTTTGTCTTGTCTCTTTGCAGGGTTCAGGTTTATTTCTCTTTTCCCTGGTCTTCTTCTTCATCGAAAGTCCATTTTTCTTCATTGACGTTGGTCTTTAAAGTTTGCTTTGTTGTAAATTTGACGTAGCTGGCTGGAAGAAATCATTTTCCGCAAATACTTTTTCTGTCTCGTCATCCTCTTGAGTGACATTGATATTGACGTTATCACTCGGTTGAGGCCGTTTACGTCATTTTTCTTTCTTGTGCATGGTAGCCGTTTGGTTGTGGCGTTTTCTTTTTGATTTGCCTTGGAGCCATCTGGTGGTGTATGCTTAGAACTAGTGATTTGCTCATCCGGCAACATTGCAGGTTATGTGATGGCGCATGCGTGGTCTTCTAAGAATGAACATGAGATTGTGAAGAGAAACGATGGAAGGACCTCCCCCTAGTTTACCTTTGTTTACTTCAATTTTTTCCTTATTTTGCAAAAGAAAGCCAACTTTTTCTTTAAACCATTCGTTTTTGATTTTTCGAAGGTTTGATGTTTTTGCTCTAATTCCTTGAATAGACTTTTTAGCTTCAATATTTCTGCACTTAGATGGACCTAAACTGCGGTTTTCTTTAGGTAAGAAGGGTGAAACAGACTAGATTTTCCAAAAGTTTTTTATAGTGAAAACACGCAAATTTGCCCGTTTGTTCACTTTTTTTAAGCTCGCGTTTTTTAAGCAACCTATCAGTTAAATTAATCTTGTACCTCACAAATCATCCTTTTTTGGCTAGGATCAACGGTTTTCGAGATATTTTGATCAAGCGGTCTTATGAAGAATTCTATAGAAAGCAATTTTGTAGAACAGCTTCCAGTCTTTAAAAATTGTATTTTCTGTACGTATCAACGGGTTTTAAGATATTTTAACTAATTGAGATAAGAGCTGAATTTAGGCAAAGATTATCGACTGGAGAAAGAGACTTACAGATTCGATATTTTCCGGGGTTTGTTTTTTTTATAAACTTTTCCAAAAATACATGGTTATTTATAAAGAAAATTAATCGCAAATTTCTTAATAAATATTGAGGTTAGGTATAGGACATGGTATACAAAATATGCTTAAAATTTTATACAGAATTAAAAAATAAAATAAAAAATGGGTGTTTCTATTTAAAAAAAATTAAGTTGATAGTCGTAGCTCATTTTTGGTCCACCCTGTATACATGAATTCATCATCAAAAAAATTAACGTGTTCGACCGTTTTTTTTTCGACCACACCCCTGAATTTTAAATAAATTTGTTCCAACTTGCGCGTCCTCACTGTATATTCCATTCTAGAGAAAATGATTAATTAACTATTTTAATCCTCCTTGACTACTCAAAAGTATTTGATAAAATAAATCACACGCTTCTTCTAGCAATTTTAAAATATTTGGGTTTTAATGGTCAGTCTTCTAATTTTTTGGCAACTTATCTACAGGGTAGAAGTCAAAAGTTAATGGCAAGGTTTCTGATTCTAAGCAACTGTCTTTTAGGGTTCCCAGGTATCAATTTCGGGCCCTTTGCTTTTTACACTTTACACATCCCAGATGGCAAAACACATTTTTCCCAAATACGTTTGTACGCAGATGATAGGCAGCTTTATAAATCTTTTAAGCCAGACTACCTTTTGGAATCTGTGGGTCAACTGAACCATGACCTAGAGACCCTTTTTTCAGTATCTCAGAAGCATTGCTTGGATCTCTATCCTTCTAAGTCCCAGGTGTTACTTTTTGGTAGGACTCGGTCACAAAATATAAGTTTGGCTGATATTCATTTGAGTTTAAATAACAATATACTTGCTATTACTGACTCCGCAAAGAACTTATGTCTGATTTTATATAATAATTTAATTGTATTGAACCGAACACATAAGTATGTGTATAAGGAGGGCTTTTGCTAATTTAAAACTGTTATTTAAACATTGGCATTTACTTACGTAATATTTGAAAAAAATGCTTTGAGAGTCCTTGGTACTCTATGATTTCAATTTTGCGGATGTGGTTTATAGTCCATGTTGGCTAGAAAGGTTTAAGTACCGTATTGAACTACTACAGAACTACTGTGTGAGATTGAGGGTTTGCGCGGTGAAGAGCAGGGAGTATCAGCTAAGTTGAGAAACTTGCACTGGTTTAGAATGAATGAAAGGCGTATCCTTCACTCAGTTATTTTGTTTAAAAAAATGTGCATCTACTCCGATAGTTAAGCTGCCCTCAAGGCGATTCAGAAACCCAGGGCCAGCTCAGCGCTAGTCCAGGAATGCAGAGACGCATTGGAAAGGCTTGCAGGACACCAAGGTGTTGAGCGCAATGAGCGGGCCGACGAACTGGCAAGACAAGGTTCCGTTAACCCCTTCGTAGGCCCCGAACCTTGTCTCGGCCTTAGCAAAAAACAAATCTCCCAGGCACTTAATAATTGGGCCTCAGAAGAATTGGAGAAGGACAGAAGTATGTAGACAGGCCAAGGAAATGATACCAGACCATGACGGCTCTAAAGCAAGGCGACTGCTTTGGCCGACTCAGTGGAGACCGCGCCTTGGGAGTGGAGGAGTAGGGGTGGGTGATTCTGGGGTTGACGAAAAGGAACTGCTGAGGCCTACTTGTCGAGCTCCCCCACCCTTACTACTACTACTACTACTACTACTTAATAAAATAATTGCAAGAAAGTGCCCTGATTATTTATACAGAAAAATAAAGTTTCGCTCTGAAATACATAATCTAGATTTCGCGATACAGATTTAATAACAATCCCATTTCACAGAACTTCTATTTTTGAAAGATGTTTTAGTTACAATATAGCGAAATTTTATAATAAAATACCTCTGCATGTAAAATATTTGCCGCAGGTCTGGTAGAAAAAATATGTTAAAGTTTATATTGATCGATTTGTATAATTTAGGTATCACATTATAGAATGTTGGGGTAGTTCAATTTAAGGTTAGTTAGCTTTTAGTGGTATAAGTGAAACGAGATGGTAGCTGTAATCTGATCAAATCTCTGTTTAGTACTTAGTATAATTTGGTGTGCAATTTTGTACATTCTTTTCTCTAAAGAATTTGTGATGCCTATACCTGGTTCAATAGAGTAGCTCTTAAGCTAGACTTCGCCACGGTTAAGGTATTTGTTTTTTTGGATAATATTATTGTATCTGTTTGAATTTTGCAATAAATGACCTTATTATTATATTTTCTGTAGGATCCGCGGTTTTTCAAATATTTTGACTAAATGGACTCAACTCTTAATACATTCATTTAAATAACTTTTTTTTAAGGATTAAAGCCTTTTAAGATATCTCTATTAAATAAATATAAACTACTGAAATCGATAACAATTTTATTTGATTCTGCTGAATTCTCGGTATAATTTATACATCACTCGACCAAAATTTTATATTTACTTTACAACAAACCCACCCATTGTTAAGTACCAAGTAGTTATTCAAAATCTTGCGGTTTTCATGGTACGCGATTCATAAAAGAGCGCTTTATTATCGTTTTTAATGGGATCCGGTGAAAGTATTTTTTTTTTTAAATTTGAAACCAAATAAATATGGTAATTTCCGGGAGCACCGAAAATACTAATTTATCGAACTAATGGGGTGTGCCGATCCCCCAATAAACAAAATTACATTATTTGTTTGTATTCCGGTTGATTGTGTCATTAAAATGCTGAAAATATGAATTACGGCCGGCGGCAGGATGGTGGGTAATACAATTAAAATTTAATCCGACTGCATAAGAAAAATCCTCTGGACTTTTACGACCGTGACATTCTTTAGGTAAAAAAAAAATTACACTTTAATAATTTAAAAAATTTCAAAAATTCCCGGAGAGCCGAAAAAATGCCGAGCGGTTTTTTCCTCTTCTGTGTACCTTCAAACAATTTAATTTTAACAAGGTACAACAAAAAAAAAAGCTGATGAGAAAAACGACTCTCTCGCGGAGAATAAGAAATAAAGAAAAAAATTACATACTTATATGGAATCTCAATAATTGCCCGCTTTTGTACAGAAATCTTGAGTGATATTTTGTTTTACGCAAAGGACAATTTTTCTGCAAAACAATTTTTTTAATAATGTCATTTTTTAGTCAAAAATATCCCTAATTAAGCTGGATCATGCAAGCATGTTTCTTCTAATTAAAAAAAAAAATTAATCTACTACTTATAATAATTGACGTAATTTTTTAAAAAAATCGTCCAGTTTACGAAAAAATCTTTTTTGTAGAACAAAACCTGATCTGGTTTCTACTTCACTCCCTAGTCATTTTTTATAGGGTGATTAGACTTCGAGAAATTTGACAAAATATGTTGAAAAATCAATCAAATTTAACTGTTGGCTCTTACTTGTTGAGTAGTAGTGATAATGAGATAAATATTTCAAATATTTTTGATTGTTTTAGTAATTGGATTTTTTTATTATAGTCTTCTAAAGGAAGTAGAAAATATAACACTTCAGTATGACAGACTAAAAGCCGAAGTACTACAAAAAATTAAAAAGCATATTTCAAAACCCCCTTTGTTATATTATCAAACTTTGTTTTAGTAGTGGCACGTTTCCAGAAGCACTTAAAACAGGAGTAGTTATACCGCTGCATAAAAATTGATCTGCAGTGCCACTCATATCAAATATCTCAACAATTATTGAAAAATTAATTAAAACAAGGATTGTAAAGTTTTTAACAAAGTTTCATGTGTTGTCTGAGAGCCAATATGGATTTCGTGAAACAAAGTCTACATCTTCTATGCCATAATAAAACTTCAAGCCTCTATGATTCCCTTGACAAAAATCAACCAACGCTTTGTATTTTTGTAGACTTGTCAAAAGCATTCGATACTGTAGATCACAAAATTTTGTTTAAGAAACTGGAAATGTATGGTATTCACGGTATTGCTAAGAAACTCATTGAAAGTTATCTTTCAAGTAGATCGAAAACAGTAAAAATAAATGGCACTTAGAGCGATTTCAGAGAAGTGACATGTGGCGTAGAGAATAGTATTGGGACCACTCCTTTTTATACTATATATGAGCAGTCTTTTACATTTATCCATCACAGGAAAAATTATAAGTTTCGCAGACGATACCGTAATACTCTATACAGATCATGTTAACGGGAGCTACGTATTACCCAAAATAATGGCAACACCGCTTGGTTGCGGCTTGCAGGCGGCTGAATTTTTCGTTTTTATTTTTTGAACCGGGAGTCGGTCATACCTCACTTTGCTGTGTTACTGCACGTTGCATTAATAATTGTTGAGCGTTATTTTCGTGTTTTTTTCAATATGGCTGTTTATACCCCTTCCGAAAGAGTTCAACTAATTTTATGGTTTTATGGAGGCAATTCGGCAGTACAATGTAGAGATTTGTTTTCAGTGACATTTGAGAATAGACCGATTCCTTGTGCAAAAACGGTTTTAAATGTGGTTACAAATTTTGAGACATCTTTTTGTCTTCAAGATTGTAAAAAATGCCATACAAAACGTCAAGAACCACCTGTTGAAGTGGTCCAGGATATAGAACGGCGGGAAGAAATGGTTTGCAGTACCCTAGAACTTGATTCGACACGGTCTACTAAAAGTGTTGGAGAGTATAGAGTAGAATATAGTAGAGTTTCAAGTATTCAAAAACTCAGGAAATATTTTCTGAAGACCAGTGGCGAAGAATGGAATTTTGTGACACCATGATGGAAAAGGCACATGAAAACGAATATTTTTAAAAAAATATTTTGATTTCTGATGAATCTTCTTTTCCATTACATGGCAAACACAATCCTTTCATTGTTCGTTATTGGTCTCAGGAAAATGAGCACAGAAGTTTTCAGTTTCGTACCCAGTATCCTCAGAAATTGAATGTTTGGGCAGGTATTTTGGACGACAATGTTATAGGGCTATTTTTTATTGATGGCCTTTTAAACGCCCAAAAGTACCTTGAGTTGCTGCAAAACCAAGTTCTTCCTGCCATTCATATCCTACCTGATGTAGACCTGGGATCGGTTTATTTTCAGCAAGATGGCTGCTTATAACGCGGCTAGGGTAAAAGAATTTTTAACAAATACTTTTTCTAACCGCCTTATTAGTGGGACTGGCGATATTAAATGGCCTCCTAGATCTCCAGATTTGTCTCCAAATGACTTTTATCTGTAGGGTTACCTTAAGCAGACCATTTATAAGCATGAATTTAGTAGGCCAACAAATTTAGAGGAGTTGCGAAATAAAATTGTCGAAGGTGCCAATTCCATTTTACCTGACACTCTTTTGGAGGTGCGAAATAGCTTTTACAATAGGTTAAGTTTTTGTTTAGCGAAAGAAGGCGGTTTTTGAGCCTTTTATTTAAAAAATAATATGTTGTTAAATTTTTTTATTAGAGTTTTATTTCTGATTTTTTAATATATTTTTATCAGAGTTGATATTTTATTTTTTATTAGAATAACGCTTTAATTTTCATTATGCAAAACACAGCATATTAAACATTTTAAGATTACAATTCTATGCGGGTTTTACACATTGTCATATCTGTAAAACCCGCATTAGAATAAATATTTTAAAAATGTCTGGATTTTCGCGTAATATTTTGGGACATTTTGTCGCCAAACGACGCAGCTCCCACGAAAGTCAGATGTTTACTAATCCCGTCCTCGGGCCAGCCGGGGCGGTGCTCTGTCGCAGGCACTCGTACACGCGCGACGTTGCAAAATTTCGCCTCTATGCGGTTTCCGAAGCAGAAAGGGACATCTTGAAAATAACAAAATGATTTGAGACAAACAAATTATCACTTAATGTCGATAAAACGAAATATATAAATTTCACTTCATACCAAAAAAACCTACCAAAATTAGGTCCTCTTTTTTTTTTATTATTTTTTTTTTTGGGGTCGGTGGAGAAATTCTTTATGAACACTGGTTACGCGGCGCCGCCCCCAGTAGTGTGGGACTCAGTGTCGAGTCTGTTTCGTCCTGTACCCACTAAAACTCCACCGCTGGGTCACAGCATAAAGAAACCAGCAGTCGTACTCCGCTCGAAAATGTAAGCGAACTAATAGCATCCTTAGCCATGCCGCAGCCATGTTCTCCGGATGCCGAGCTCACTGTTTATCGAACTGTGTTCATAGGTGTATCGCCTAGTTCAGCGCCGTACTTAGTGACTATTTTGATAGCGTTTTTACAAAGCGTAGCGTTTTTTATAAAAACTTTTGTGATTTTGATTAAAATTACTCAAAGAATGGTCTCTTAAATTTATGGTACATACCTAATTAACTTCCTGCACGTATTCTTCTATATCGTCGTTGTTAGATGTAGAAATGCGATGTTTATTTTTGTTTAACTATTTTGTTAATATATGAACTTTATTAATATTAAAAAATAAATATTTGTACTATGTAGGTATTTTTATTTTACAAGATAATAATTTCTAAAAAAATGTTTAAGTCCGGCTCTAGCCATGGCAAAAGCCGCGTGGACCGTAGCGAGTGTCAGCGGCATCCCTACTATAAGCAAATATGCCGCGCCTGCCTTAGTACACATGCACCGAACTCGCTTATTCAAACCAATGTATTTTTATTGAAGTGCGACTGCTGGTTTTTTATGCTGTGGCTGGGTGGTGCCTTGTGGCTCCCTACACTGCGGTCTGCTAAGAAGCAGTCCTATTGTGTCCCATATGTTTAGTCCCACAGGTTCAATTCTGTAGCTTCAAGGAAGTCCAGGATTGTGCCCAGTGGTAGATTTCTTATACCCTCTGGTGAGGGTTTCTCTTCCCCCAGGAATGTTGCCTGGTTTGATTAAATGCTTCACAGAAGCACATTATGTGAAGAGTTGTTTCGTCCTCCTCATTGCATCCCCTACATAGCGAGGTAACTGATTTCCCTAGCGTATGCAGGTGTTTCCTGCTGGGCGCATGGCCTGTAAATGGCCCCGCGACCCTTCGCAGTTGTTGTCTGGAGAGGCCCAGTATATTCTCACCCTTCTTGAAGGGTGGGCTGCCTATAAGTTGTTTGGATTGTTCCATCTTTGGCAGCTGTTCCCAGTAGAATTTGTTCTGGTTTGTTAGCCAGTTGCCGATTTCTCTCTTCCAGGTCTTATCGTTGACACAACATGTTGGTTCAGGGCCTACCAGGCTGTTGATGGCTCCCTGAGTTGCAAGTTGGATAGCCCTTCTTGCAGCCTTATTGTTGCCCATATTCTCTGCTAGGATTATCTCTGGCCTATTTTGCGCTTCGGCGAGGTTCCTGAGATCCTCCCAGCAGCTTTGCATAGTCCTTGACTTAGTCTCGAACTGTTGTAGTGCAAGTGTTGCAGCCTGGTCTCCTGTGAAAATTGCGAAGGTTTTGCCTCTTGGCAGCCCTTCTCTCATCAGTTGGACACAGGTTTGTATTCCTATTATGCTTGCCTGTAAATTTGTTGTTTCCAGGCCCAGGTTTAGCATGAGTTGTCTGCCCTGTTGTTCGTCCTCCACCATGCCCACAGCTACCCCGATCTTGGATCGTTTGGTTGCCGTGTGCCATACTGAGTAACCTCTTTGCCTGAGCCTGTCCGCTTCTGCGTCCAGTGGTCCCCTTTTCTCTTTGATGACAAAAGGTTTGTCTAGGTATGTGACCTTGGTTCTGTCTGTTCTTAGGGCCAGGCGCCCAAGGTCCTGTATCTTGTCAAATAAGGCATTGTGCCCATCTTTCGATAGGATTGTTGCGCCATTTGACAGCACTCTTTTCGCCCCCGATATAGCTTCAGCCCGTACCACTAAGTGTAGCGGGCTTAGTCCTATCAGGTTCTCTAGGGCAGCAGTCGGCGTTGTTGACATCGCTCCTGTTATGCCCAGACATGCTATTCGTTGTGTTTTGTTGAGTATCTGTAATACAGTCCTCTTTTCTGCCGCATGCCACCATATAGGTGCTGCGTATGTAATGATGGGTCTAACCATTGTCGTGTACATCCAATGTACCATTTTTGGTGACAGTCCCCATGATCTACCGAACATTCTCTTACAGTACATAAGAGTTTTCGTGGCTTTATTTGTAGCCTGAATTACATGCTTCTTGAAGCTGAGTTTTTTATTCAGGGTTATACCTAGATATTTGACCTCGTCTTCAAGTCGCAGATTTTCTCTTTTCTAATGGGCTCTAGTTTTCTTCTTTTGGTAAAGGAAACCAGAGTAGTTTTTGTGGGATTTACCCTTAGTTGTTCTTCCTCACACCAGTGCTCGACAGTAGTCAGGGCTCTTTGCATTTTTTCGAATACATGAGCCTGACTACCCCCTCGTGTAAGGATGACTATATGGTCAGCATATCCTATAGCGAGGATAAGCTGCCTCTCCAGTCGTGTCAGCAAGCTGTCCGATACAAGGTTCCACAGCAGCGGTGACAGTACGCGCCCTTGCGGTGTTCCCCTGCACACTTTGGCCTTAACCGTTGTGCTGTTGAGATTTGCTGCTACTTTCCTATGATTTAGCATTTGGGTTATCCAGCCGCCAATCATGGGATGTATTCCTCGTTCTGCTATCGCACGGTTGATTGAGTCATATGATGTATTGTCGAATGCTCCCTCCTCCTTTGGAATAATATTACTCCTTTGGAATAATAATTATGGTCCTTAGATCGATCCATAATTATTATTCCAAAGACAAGCACCAGGAAACATTTAGGTATTCATATTGATCAGCATCTTAAATGGAATACACAAATAAAGGAACTTACGAGAAAGATCAGAGGATTATTTTTGAAATTTAAGTATCTAAGACAGTACCTAGGCATTAACCAAGTTAAAACATTGTACATTCTCTAGTTCAGTCTTAATTAAGTTATGGCCTTGTAAAGTGGGGTGGGGTAAAGGACTGTCACCTAAGACAACTAAATAGAAAAAGTTATTTTTAAGAAAAATCGATTATTTTCAACTCAGTTACTTCACGAGGAAACAAAAATATTGGACATACGACAGTTATATTCATTTACTCTTTTATATGTACAGGGTCCGGCAAAATGATCTCCCACATTTTGATTTTTAATAAAAACGCCAATGGAAATACTATTTATATTTTATTTTTATTACCTAAAAATATATGGTATGCCATTTTGTTTTTATTAAGTTTTGAAAATTACAGAGTCCAAGTGGCGACCATTTCTTTCGACACACATTCGAAGCTGATTTCTGAAAGTTTCCATTACTCGAGCAGAAATTTGAGGCGATATTCCTGTAATTTCTTGGCGTATTGCTGCTTTCAATTCGTCAATGGTTCGGGGATGATGTTGAAAAACCTTCTCTTTCAGGTAGCCCCAAAGGAAAAAGTCGCATGGGGCAAGATCGGGTGAACGCGCAGGCCACCCAACGTCTTCACGTAACGAGATTACGCGTCCTGAAAATATTTCCCTTAACAGGTCCATTGTCCTTCTTGCCGTATGAGCTGTAGCCCCATCCTGTTGAAACCACACATTCGGATGTTCAAGTTCCCTAAGTTTTGGTTCCAAAAAATTACGTAGCATGTCGACATATCGATTAGCAGTTACGGTAACCGTTACCCCTCCTTCTTCAAAAAAATAGGGACCCCAAACACCAAAGGAACCAACAGTACACCAAACGGTAACACGTTGGCTGTGAAGTGGCCTTTCATGGAGCTGCCGCGGATTTTCTGGTGCCCAGTAGCGAAAATTCTACTTGTTCACACAGCCAGACAAATGGAAATGAGCCTCGTCACTCGTTATTAAAAGCGCATTTTGTGGGACGTTTTGAAGAATATCATTGGAACATTCTCGGCGATTTTCCCAGTCCCGTTCACTTCTTGCACGATCATCATTTTGTATGGGTAGAACTTCAGATCGGTGTGCAAAATTCTTCTCACAGAACGATCTGACAAACGCAAAGCAGAGGCATGTTTAACAGCTGAACGTCTAGGAGATTGTTCAACTGCTTCTCTTACAGCTGCAATGTTTTCAGGCGTCCGAACACTTCTGGGTCTACCAGTTGATTTTCTTTTTAAGGCTGAACTTTTGAAAAATGTTTCGATAACGAAGGCACGATGCTCGCCCGTCCAGTTCATGGCGACAACAGAAATGGCAAGGCGCGCGCAGCCAACCGACTACGCTAAGCTGGCTCCCTCTTTAGTGATTCGGGCTCAGTGGCGGCGCAAAATGTGGGAGATCATTTTGCCGGACCCTGTATTATCTCCATCGGAGAAATTAAAATTATAAATTTTTAAATAAAATTTTAAAGAGTCAAAAGGATGTCAAGGACTTCACAAAAAAACTTTTAAATGTGACTGCAATATTGAAAAATGTCCTAATGTGACTGTTTTACCGATTGCGACTTTTACTACCGAAATGTGACTTGTCAAGAATTTCACAAACAAATGGCAAATTAGTGCAGCTTATGTGAGTACCCGTTTTATTGCCCTCTTATGTTGATGTAATTTCTAGATATTTTTATATTGGTAAATAAACGTATATTTGTTTTTTTTATTTATTAAATTGCCTAATACAGAGTTACATTTACGACATATGACACAGAATATTTTGGCTAAACTACACATTAAAGTTACCTATGTTTTTTTAAATCTAATATCCTGGATATTAATTGGTTTTTGGATTCTACATCGTAAATAAAGGTAGCTTTTATTAAGGTTAATCAGCCTAAATATTAAATTTTTCGAAATATTTTGTGAAAATACTGAGACAATTTCAATGATAACTTTCTTAATATGTATTGTGTTTTCTCTTTTTTTACCATTTTCGTTATAAGAAACACTAAATTATTAAATTACACATTTCATTTGTAAAAACGTTACCATTTTACACAAAACGTTCATAAATTGGTCACTTTCACATACAAAAAAATAATAAAACAATAAAAAAATACAAGAAAATAATACGCATCCCAATTCTTTACAAATTCACTTACTGTAAAATAATTCGCTTACTGTAAAATATTATGTTTTAAGTTTAAAAAAATCCGCATTTTAAATACTGCTGTTTTTTTTTAATGAGAAGGTATAGATATAAGAAACCCTTATTAAATTGGAAAAATAATCTATTGTCAAATTTATTGGTGACATAAAATACCGGGTATTCCATTTAAATTAGGCAACCTAGTGCCTGGTAAAAACTGATATAATTTAAACCTAATTTTTGAAAATCCTGTATCAAACTGTAACTTTTTTATAAATAAAATGTAAAATTTAGTAATAATTTAGTGCTCCTCAGTGCAAATCTGAGAAAAAAAGAGAAAACAATTGTTAAGGTTTTTTTTTAAAATATTTCGAAAACTTTGATGTTTAGGCTGGATAAACCTTAATAAAACCTATACCTTCATTTACGATGTAAAAATCAAATGATATACAGGATGTTCCATTAAAAAAACCTGACAATTTTCAAAGATATTTCTGGAAAGCCTCAGATAATGCCAATTTTTTATTTTTTTACCCTGTATATTTAATATTATTTAATATTTTATGTCGTATATCGTGAATATTATATACAGGGTTATGTCGAAAGTTGGCATAAAGGCAAAATTTAAAAGACTTACTTCATATGGCTCCATATCAACTAAATTTAAACTAAAAGCTAAAAATAATCTAAAAACTAGGTCACTAAAATAATAACAAAAGAAATATAATATTATATGTCAAAAATAAGGATAAAATAGTATAATTTCTAAAATATATAATATTAATTGATTACATAAATATAAACATCGTTGTAGCACCGATACCGTTACCCCAACAAAGAATCTTATAATAATTGATTAGGGGAATTAGGAGCAAAATGAAGTCATCAGGCAAGATGGGATGGGGTACCTATGATAAATTAAAAACTAACTTGTGTATGTACCTCTATCAGTAAATGTCGACTTAATTTTTTCCAGAAAATCTTGAAAACCCTTAAATCTTTAAAAAATTACTCTTACGGTTTTTTTGTATAAGATTTTATCTACAACTTCACTTTTAATTATTTTTTTTTTGTAGAAATATGAGAAATCGAGACATGTCAAAAAATATATAAGAATCGTCTGTTCGGAATCAGTGTCAACACTTTTCGAAAAAAAATTGAAAATCACTAAATCTCCAAAAAAAAAACTATAAGACAGTTTTTTTGTACTACAAAATATTGTCTAGAAATTTAAATTCTTGTAATTTTTTGTAGGATTATTAGAAGCAGATATATGGGACAAAATATGTTTGTCTGATAAAAGCCACTAAGTGTCAACTTTTTTTTTTTTAATCTTGAAACTTGCTAAATCTATAATAAAGCTTTTTTGTAAAACAAAACCTTGCCACAACTTTACTCTCCAGTCATTTTTTGCAGGACTATAAAAAGAAATCGAGATATTTCTTGACATTATGGTAAAATATGTTTATTTGATCGAGGTCAATCGCTTAATTAAGAAAGTTTTTTCATAAAATAAGGTCTTATCTACAACTCTACGAGTAATTTTTCTGTGTTTTTGTACTTACCTTTACCTTTACAGGCAATTCTAATGAGACGTATTTATACCGTCAAGCAGACGATTACCTATGATATGACGTGCATCACACAAGACTATATTTTTTAGGTCATCCATGGAAATTGGTTCAAAAAATAAAAAAATATTTTTCAAATTTAATTTTCTTAACGATGGAATTTCGAATTCTTTTATATTCTCCTCATGCCTTGTTTTTATTTTCTCTTATAGCGTACGATATATCCCTAGCATGCTTTGTATGTCCTATATAATGAGTTATTCTCTCTTTGTGTAAGTATTTTTGATTAAGCACAATTTGTTGCCTAGGGCACACAATATTCATAATATCTGTAATGTCCTTAATAAAACTCAGCCCAAATATTAACATTCCCACTATTATTGTTCTATTCAGTATATAAGAGCTAATTTTGTAAATGGTCAGCATTATAATCCTTCATATATCTATAAAATACAGGGTGAAATATAAATATGTTCGAAAATGCTTCCTTGCGGAGATACAAGGCGTTGAAATTTTAATTTCATTTTCAATTTTTCGAAATAAACTGAAAGTAAACGAAAATGAAAAAACGTCATATGAAATTAGGTATATATTTTCTAAAGTGGTAAATTAAAATTCTTCGACAGTTTTGATGTCACTAATAGAGGGCGCCACGTATTACATTTTTAGTTTTTAAAGACAACAATAAAAACAACAATTTTATTTTTTTTATTTAATTCTTATAAAATCAAACACTTCAATGCAAGCACCTACCCTACGAACCTCGATTGTCGCACTCGTTCAAAAATGCCTGCCGTGTTTTAAATTCTTGCGCAACTTGTCAGAATCCTATTTCTTAACTCTTCCACATTTTTAGTATAAACTAATTGTCTTAGGTAACCCCATTGCAAAAAGTCTAATGAGTTTAAACCAGGAGGTCGCGGAGGCCACGATTGTGGACCTGCGCGATCATATGATAGATATAATCGGCCTATTCAACGATTATAACTATTTAAATATTCTCGAGCTATTAAGATTCAGTGCGCTGGAGCACCATCGTGCATAAAATACATTTCATATCTTAGCTTAAGGGGAACTTTTTCTAATAAGGCAGGTAGTTCCTCTTTAAGAATCAGGGCAGAAAATTATTAAAATTAGTAAAAAAATATTTAGAAAAAGAAAAGTATTCACGTAATATTAAGACAACCAAGCAAAAAATAATAATAATGCGTATACATACACGATATTATACCCAGACTATAAAATACATAAATACTTACTAACTTAAGTAACTAAACTCTTTAATTTTGTAACTTTCTTATTTTTGGTTCTTAAAGACAGATTCCTTTGCCAAGCCAGATGCTTCAAATTGTCCTTTTCTTTAATATTATGTTCCATTCGACCTTTTAAAATTGAATTTATATAATATATATCATATATTATCATAATTAGGATTAATTTTTGTTTTAATTCTGACTCAAAATACTGTGCTTTATGTGTTTCAAGAAAATTTATACCATGTTTGAGAACAAACATTCTTCGAAATTATATTTTTGTCTTTATTAATTTTTGTTTTGACTAAAGTTTTAACCATTTTATTATTTATTAAAAAAGCCTAGAATGTTTAATACCTAAAAATAAGAAACACATCGGAGGTACAATGTTTTACTCAAAATTAATTAACTCTTAAGTAGCTTGAAAACCACAGGGTTTCATTTAAGAAATCACATAAAAGAATGGATTTATTTTTGCCTCTATCTATATCGCTTATCTATATCGCTTTACCTTAGGTAGTTCACATAAACCAAATATATAAACAATTATTTAAACATTATATACGGATAATAAAGGAAAAATAAATTAATGCAGAAAAAACCTCAGGGCTCTTTAGCAAACAACGCATTTTCACAGAATTACTAGCGGATACATTACACTACAACCATAGATTAAAAAGGTGAATACCATTGTGGAGAAGTCCGTAAAGCAAAATTACACTAATATAATAAGTCAATAACACTAAAGAAAACTAATAAGACTTCACAAAACTCAGCAAAACGAAGGCTAAACGCACAAAATACAAAAGTTCTAGAGCTAAATTTCTAAAGAAAATCAAGACGTAACGGTCGCTTCTGTCAGTTTCAAATGCGCACAGCGCTACAAGTGACCCATACCTGAACTTTATAGGGAACTGTCAATCCAAGAGAGTGCGCAGCGACGAACTTAATAAATATACCTGGACTGCCAATTCAATGAAAGGTAAATGACCACTACTAGGGGGCCGCCATTTTGCGTGATTGTGTCCTTTCGATGTTGGTCACTCTAACAAATTTCTGTTGTGCCAATTGTAGGGAAACAAAACAATTAAAGTTTTTGAAAGGTTATGTTTACAAATACAAAATAGAAAGTTACTTTTAGTTAAGAATTTAAGAGAGTTGCCTTAGATCTGTGATTTTTCTTGTACTTTTTTAAGAATTTCGTTAAAATTTATGAAAGAAAATAATCCTCACCTAAAATGAGACAAAGTTTCAATTAACTTGAGATAGATGCGTGCACTATAAAATATTTGTTTTATTATTCTGATAATCTTGAATCTTATAAATCTAAACTTAAACTTGAATCTTATAAATCCTAATACCATGAAAATGATGATGTTCATTTAAATTTTTGCTTGTATTTGCTTAACAAATTCAGTTAAAAACATTTTTATTTTCTTTCTATTTTTACTATTACGATTTTTTACTTTCCTTCTATCTACAGGGTTTCCACATTAATAGGTACAACCATCTATAAAAATCAAAATATAGTTGATTTTATGAGGGTTTGTAATTAGCAAGGGTTTATATAGTAAAAATAAACAACTCTATCTATTATTCTATCACAATAAGTCGGTTTTGAGAAACAGTGAAACAAATACGTTTAAATAAGGATGGTGATCCATTATACACGTATTAAATAAGGAGGAAGCATATCGCCTGTTGATATACCCAAGCGTCGTTTACAAATCTTCAAAAACTAGGCAATCCGCTATACACACACGTCAAACGTCAGCGTCGTCAACTTCATTACCGTTATTTAATATATTTTTTGTTGGCAACAATGAAAATATTTAGAGTGACCAACATCAAAGTGACACAACCACTATGAAAATGGCGGTCACCAGCCAATGGTCATTTTTGGGAATCGTGGTTATATGCAATACATAGTCCAGGCATATTTATTAAGTTCGTGTGCACAGCCCATGAATGAATAATAAATAAAAAAGACTGTTAAATGTCACTTACGTCAACAAATATTTTTTCACTATTTATGAGGAGTGGCTACTGTACTCTTACTCTTATATTATATTCTCTCGTTTCTCATTACTGGGGGCTGTGGCCGTACCTGCATATCAATCGTTAATTTTGTCTAATTTACAATTTTTCTAGGAGCTCCTGGACATGTCATTCAAATAGATAATAAATACCAGAGGCGTCGCTTTGTGAGGGGAAAATGGGTACTGGGCATGATAGATGTCCAAAAAAAAAGATGATATATTGTGTATATTAATGATTACTATGTAAAGCCAGGCACTCAAATCTGACAAACTGCTAGAGCTAGAGGATAAGCCGCCCTTAATACATTGGGCGGGTTTTCCCAGTACGTTCACAAAACAGTCAATCACTCAAAAAATGTTGTGTATTGGGGATCCAGGAGTTCCACAAATTTTATAGAGGGATATTGAACGCATCTAAAGAACTTTCTCTGCAAACTCGACTTCATGAAATCCCCATTTATAGCGGAATATATTGACCAATTTTCAGAGATATGGAAGAACTCCTTCAGATGCCATTTTTAATGTAAAAGTGCAAATAGCCAAACTATGTGCTATAATCTACAATGTTTTTACATTTTTAAATGCTGCCTTGCTAATTATTTTGTTAGTTAGTTGTTTTGTAAGTTATTTGATTCCCTTAATTTTATTGTTTATTTAGTAGGAAATAATTAGTTCTAAAATTAGTAAATTAGATGGTAAGGTGTAGGTTAGTTACAGTAAGTAATAATTAATAATTCATTCCGTAGCCTAATCATTAGATTATAGTTTTGGATATGTTGAAACCTGTTTCTTATGGTTGCGGTTAGTTATTCATATATTTGTTTTGACTATAGCTTAATTTGCATTAAATCTCATCGTTATTATTTATCTATTAAAAATTAAGTATCCTAAATTATGTTTTTTTTTAGATTTACACTGATAATATATTAAATTATTTAAAATATCAAATAATTTAAAAAAATAATACCTATTTTTTAACACCTAATAAATGTGCTTTTGTTCACAAAATAATGGAAAACCAATTTTTTTTATTAATTAAAGCAAAATCAATAGCTAAAAAACCTTGTGAAGGTCAGCAATAATTACGTATGTAGACAAATCTTCTTAATTTCCAAGGTTTCGTATTTTTTTTAGCCAGGTTTTTAGACGTCCGTTTAACTTTATCAGACCCTAGTCGGAAATTTCTTCGTTTTTTTTTTCACTAATAACACAGATAAAAACGCCTGTCTTTTCATTTAAGATATCATATGTTTTATTTAACAAAAATTCCAATGTTGAACTCACTTTATCTTGTACATTCTGCTTGATGTAGTTATCTTCTACACGGCTGCGTTTTCTAATCCTTTCCGCCCTATTAGCATTATCGAGACACATTTTGCACATCCATATAATTTTCTTCATGTAAAATCGCCTTAAATCAACAGTTTCAAACTTTAGATGAAAATAGTGATTACAAAACGTGCATTAATTAATAATCGTTTTTATATCATCGAAGCCTAGATTGCTTTTAAAATAATTTATATCGTGTTAATAATTGTCGACTTTTTTTTTTCCAAAAAATATTGAAAATCATAAAATCTTATCTGCAACTTAATTTTTAAGTAATTTTTTTGTAGAAATATTAAAACTCGCGACATGGGACAAAGTATTGACTCATTTTTTTTTTTAAATCTGGAAACTTACTTAATCTACAAAAATTACATTAAAGCTTTTTTGTAGGATTATTCAACGTCAAGATATTTGGCAAAATATGTTTGTCTGATAAAGTAAGTTGGGGTCAACTGAACTTTTGAATAAAATCCGGAAAACTGTTGATTTTTCCAAAAAATCATAAGATACCTTTTGTATGGATCAAGATCTGATTTCCAACTTTATTTTTCTACTAGTATTTTTTGGTAGAGTTATTAGAAAGCGAAATATTTGACAAAATATATTCGTATGATCACAGTCCGTAAGTGTCGAGTCTGTTTTTGGCAATAACTCAAAGACTTACTTGACTTAAATTACTTGCCTCATGACATATTTCATGAGATGATTGAGGTCTGTCAAATTCTGCTAAAATGGGATTTTAATGAAAACAAAACTGCCAAAGAGTTACAGGGTGTTAAAACGGTCCGTGGCTCACCGCACCATGTAACACGATCCGGTATGTTTTTGAAAGAAGAAAAAGGAAGAAAACAGGTCGATTTGTAAACAATGTCGGGTAGAGCAGGTAATACGAGAGCGGATACGTCCTCATGTGTTAAGGCGAAAGGGCAGAAAAAAGGTCGTGTTAAACGCTGCTGTTTTCGGTATATGTGCCACCTCCTTAAGTCTGGCTTCTTCTTCTCTTTTTCTCCTTTTTGATGTGGCCCCCGAAAATAAAGAGGTGTTTATGCACGGACGATATAATATCGTCGGTTTTCGGTTTCAATAGGTCCCAACCATCGAAAAACACGAGACGGACCCATTGTTAACAAGGCACCATTTCGAATTCACCTACAAATCTGTAGAAATTCCGATATTTCAAAGAGGCGACCAGTCGATCAGTTACCAGGGACAGGTCGGATCAAACGAGCGGCGTTTTGGGTTGTCCCTGATGTTTTATTCAGCAGGCGGCCCCCTGTTTTATCATTTTTCACTCAAATTGGAACTAAAACGAGAAAATAGTATTTTTAATCACAAGTTTGCCATAATCTCAAAATATCTTGAAATATATTGATCGTAGGACCATGTATTCATCACTTAGAAGGCCATAGCAAAAATCATTGAAAAAAAATCATGTTGATGCAAAAGGTCAATCATTTTGCACTATTCAATATACTCGTATTATCAACTGCTTATCATAGAACTTTAAATTTAACATAAAAAAATCGAGAAGAGCAGACTCGTCGACAACAATTCTTAGACTCAATCATTAGAAGCTGATTTCTTTTAGTCATAATATCTTTGATGACCTTTAGTAGGATCCTAAATTCGTTTTGATAAAAAAATCTGAAAGACTTTGGGAAAAAACTGTTTATAACTCTTATTAACAACTCCAAGATCTACAAAAAGAACTTCAAGAATTATCGAGAAATTGGCACAGCCTTTCTTTTAAAATACGCCAAGTCTTTCTTAGATATGATATATTTCTTAGAATTGGTTTTCAAAATATTACAATTTTATCACTCTCATTAATAATCGCAAGGGCTGCAATGGAAACTTAAGACTTTATTTATTTATTAACGCGTTAAGCCCAATACAACTATCTGCAAGTAACTAAATACAAGCATAAGTTACAAAAATCAAAATTAAACAACGATTATAAATGAAGACCAGATAAAGCTCCCAGGAAAGGCTTTAAAGGTTGAAAAAAATTAAGGCATGTAACTCATTGCTTAGTTTTAATGTTCGAGGAAAGAACGCTTTTTTGGCAGAGTTTGTCCTGTAAAAAGGTATATGGAAAGTTTGTATAGAACCAACTAATGGACTAACTTATAGAGAATATTTAAGCTTTTCTGCTTTCTTGTAGCTGATAAGGTCTCAAGATCAAGTATTGAGCAGAAAGTCATATAATGAAATGGTTGATCAACTCTTTCCAGTCCATGCATATGAAATGTATGGTTTGGGCATCAGGCAAAAAAGACTACTCCAAGATAGATACTCCATGTCATTTCTGATAAAGGCAAATTACATAGTTTTAATGAGGGTACTGTGATTAAAATGTCTGGTACTACATTTAATAAACGTAACAACTTTAAAGATTTATAAATAATGTGATTTATATATGCATATATTGAAGTCTAGGTTGGAATCAAGCAGTTGTCTGTTGCACATACTCGAAAGAAGCATTATTTATAATAATAGGATAAATAAATTTACATGATTATTTTACTTTAGAAAATTTGATGACTGTGCATTTGGAGATGTTGAGATCCGTGCCATTAGCGTGTCACTAAAGTGCCCATCCTGAAGTCCATGGCACTTCAGAGCATGCCACTCTCCTAAATAACTTAAGGTCGTCACCAAACAGGAAAAAATGGCTATGGTCCAAACAAATTTGATGCCATTGATGAAAAAGTTGAACAGCAGAGGAATCAGGTGAGACCCCTGTGACATCCCTGAGTAAACTGTTAATAGCGAAGATGTAAAATTGTTAACCGATACAATTTAAATTTTACTAATAAGGCAGCTCCTCAAGCAGACCAGAAGAGAACTGGATATGTCATGACCAAGAAGTTGACTGAGCAAGATGTCGTGATTCGCCCTGTCAAATGCCTTGGAGAAGTCGGTGTAAATGAAATGAATCTCCTTATCGGCCTCTAAGGATTCTGTCAGTATGTCAACATACATAAGCAAGTTTAGTTCTGCTGATGCATTCTGGTTAAAACCAAATTGTTGCTGAATAATTTCAGAGCCCAAATAGGAAGTAATCAACATTGTAACTAAATTTCCAAAAACTTAAGAGAAGATGTAAAATACATATTGGGCGATAACCGTCACATATGAGGTATCACCAGACTTATGGGTATGGAGATATAAGTTCTAGATAGGATAAAGCAGACTTGAGATTAAAGTAAAAAAAACTGCTTGTTGCGAGAATTGAAATAATTTGTAAATGGTACGTTCATTATTTGACTGATGTACACATAGCCAAAATAATCAGCCAAAGGTTAAGCAGATTGCGATCTCATTACAGCCTTTCTGTTACTAGGAAAAAATTTAGTTCATTCAATCAGAATTCCTAGGAATTTTGATAAAATGCTTCCTCAGTGCCTCTAATATAGTCTCCATAACAAAGCCTAGTAAAAATTTTACATTGTGTGCACAAATGGCAAATATGTTGGTAATCGAGGGAAAGTCCAGTTTCTTTTCAGTATTTTTGGTGAGCAGCCTTTTTCTGAATAATTGTGATTTAAAATCCTATAAAAACCATCTGGGGAATTTCAAACAAGCAATCTTTTTAAATGGAACAAACATATTCAAAATATCATAAAAAATATTTAACATATCCTCAATAGTTTTGTTGGATAAGAGGTTGTTCGATGGATAAGAGGTTGTTATGAAATTAGTTATAAAACACTTACAGGAATAATGTTTAATAATAAGTAATTTAACAATGTTTAAATAACCCTAACTTGGCAACGCAGCACTCAAATTTAAAAAATAAGGTGCCAAAATGTAGAGAATAAAAAGTTCTTTCAAATGAGGTATCACTCAACCCCTATTGCCATTTAAGATTTTTGAGAGGGAGGTTCTGGGGGGTAGGGGGTTGAAAGAGGCGAAGTGATTTCTGCATAAAAATTGTTCCCCCTCGATAATAAAATCGACGTGTCCTAGCGATTTTATAAAAACCTAACCCGTTTCGAGATAATAGGGGTGGGAAGTTTTCAAATTGACACCCTGTATATATGACATATATCGCACATTCCAGGAACAGAGAACCTTTCCTTTTCCGAAAAAATAGTGGTTTACCTTTGTCAAAACCTCTTGAACAGTAATCGTGAAGTGATTGTCGATAATTGGTACACATCAGTTGGCCTTTGTGAGTTTTTATTGACAAAAAACACTTTTCTTACCGGCACAATTCGATCGAATAGGGGTGTTCCAAAAGAATTGACATTGGTTCCTTTAGAGAGGCAACAATCATGTTTTGTTCGCAAGGATATGCTTCTTCTAGTTCGCTACAAGGACAAGAAAGACGTTTATCTACTTACCAGTAAACATACTGCAGGATTTTGTGAAAAAGAACGATATGTTGTGGGAGGAAATGTTATCTATTACAACAAACTGAAACATACTGAATTTTATAATCAGAATATGGGATCAGTTGACGCGATAGACCAATATATTGAACCATACAGTCCTTTGCGGAAATCCTACACATGGTTTACCAAAATAGGTTTACACCTTCTACATCTAATGTTATTGAACTCTAGAGTATTTTACAGCCAAGCACATCAAAACAAAGTTTCAATGTATAAATATACAAAACTTTGCTGCCGGGGTATACTTTTGAAATATAGCAAAGGTTATAAAGAAATGGATGATAAAAAAATCAACCTACCACTTCATCCAAGAAACCGTTGCATGCCATGGCTGATTTTCCAGGAGAAGTTGGGAAGAAGAGAGCTCTACGAAAAGTTTGCGTAATTTGTAAAAGACGTGGAGTGCGGAAACTAACGAGAAAATGTTGCATTGCTTGCCCGGAGAAACCTGGACTTTGCTCATCAGAACATTTTGAAAGTTTTCATAAATAAAAAAATTAAGTTCTTTTTTTGCTTTGTACTAAATGTAAGATTAAATAAATTTTGTACTTTCTCTTTGTATGTTTTATTTTATAACATTTGCCATGACTTTATAAATAAAACAATAGATATCGTCAAATTTTATTAGTATCCCAATGTGGATAATTTGATATACTTAGAAACGATATCCAAGTGTGGATATACTGGTACATCCATATATCCTTATGTGGATATTCTGGTAGACACCACAAATTGTTATAGAAATTAAAATTGTTTTAAACACATTTTCTGGCATTCTTAGATAAATTACTCTTCTATTCTACATCGAAACTTTAATAAAATTTATTTTTTAATAATTTTTTCCTGGTGTATAACTACCTACTTCGAAAAATGGCCTGGAGCGGAAGGGGTTAAGTTTCAATATTAAAAAAGAACTATTTTATAACTATTTTTAATAACTTTAAGGGCTACAATAACTTTAAGCGTTATGAAATAACTGGAACTGCTTTTCTCCTTAAAGACACTGAGTCTGTCTTTGACATGGCTCTCTTTAAAGTGAATTATCTTAGACAATAATTGTCGTAGTACCACAAAATTTGGTACTAAAACACTGAGAAAATGCTACTTATAAAATTTCGTAACAGCTACACTGGAAAGAACTTTTCTCTTTAAAGACAGTGAGTGTTTTTTTAATATGGCTTCCTTTGAACCGAAATATCTTAGTTAATCTTAAAAATCATACATTTGCTATCAAAATTTCAGAGTAATTACTAATCTAAATCTTAAGACATCCGCTCCGGAACCTCCAATGAAACGGCTTATATAGACACCACCAGTATTAGGTTTTGCACTAGTTTTAAAATCGATTCCCTTATCCCTATGGATACGGGAAAAGTCATCCCCCGGGGAGCCCTTATAGGGGACATTCGATAATACCAAGTCGTCGGAATTATTATAGTCGCAATAATTAAATCGCTTTGGCGAGCCGGAAATTGAGACGCTACGGCCGGAAGGTGCGTGAATTTTTGGGTTTTTTTTCCTTAAGGGATGAAATTTTCGAGAAGCTTCCTGCTGAATTCTTAAATTGGCTCAGAACGCTTTTTGGAGTCAACTCATTATGTTTATTAAAACTTATGCATCTTAACTTAATTTGTTTTAAAAATGGAGGGCCATAGCTCTCGTCTCTTATTACATCTCTCCTAATGCCAAATTGAATTTGTAAGTTTAGTATTTTCTACTTAAGAGGGAAACTTGATTAAGTTCATCTTAAAAAAAAATCAATTATTAATGATTGACTTTGTTAAGCTCTAGATTGAGTTTTAGTGCAATTTAATAAAAAATCAGAATGTTCCATTATGAGACAACCTTTTTTACCTATTCAGAAATAGTTTTCTTTATATTTCTAAAATTTTCTGGAATTTAGAGAGTTTCGATTGAGGACTCTCATTTCATCAAATATCTTGAATTTCATGGATTGTATGGAAAACAGTGTAGAAATTTAATTTGTAAATAAAAGTTTACTATAAAAATAAATCCATTATTTTTTTTCATAGGATCAACGGTTTTCAAATTAGATTTAAAAATTAGACTTGGCACTCTGGAGGGGTAAGGTTTTCTTGAATCTACAACATCTAAGGTGAGTGCAACACTTAATCGTTATACCATGTAGAACCGCGTAACTGATTCTGCTTTTGATTCGAAGGACCACAACCATCGGTTGAATTTTATCCCAGGAAAGGCAAAAGTTACATTAAAACACCTACTTAAAGGACCTACTAAATACCACAAAACACAAATATACAGGGTGTCCTATTTCCTATGTGTGACTATTGCTATTTCTGCAACTATACAGGGTGCCTCCGATTAAGTCGGCACTATTGGTATCTTTGTTAATATTTAAGATACAGGGACTAGTAGGATTTTTTCTGTTGATTAAAATGATGAAAACAGAAAAAAAATTGAACATCGCGTTTTCGAGAAAATGTGAAAAATGTACTTTTGTTAAATGGAATCCCCTGTGTATTTTTACATAAATCAAAAGATAATGATTTTCTTAATAAAAAAGTTTATTTACACTAATAGCCTAAACCTAAAAATAACAAAGTTATAGCGATATTAATAATTTTGTCAAATTTAGGCAAGTTGGCTTTGAAATAAATAACATCAAGTAAAACTACTAATTATTTATTATTAAATTTATTATTTATTATTAAAACCAAATTATGCTACGCAAACCGGACTACACACACATTTTTATGGTCCTTCGAGCCGGATATTCTTTCAAAGATGAATTTTTAATTTTTGGCAAAAATTTGCGCTGTCCTGCGCTGGACAAAATTTACATATTCCGCACGCTTTAATTTTTGTTTCTTTATCATTTAGTTCAGGCACATCGTCGTCATTATTAACATAAATTGGATATTCCAATTTAAACGCGCGTGTCACATTCTTAGTTTGTTTATGATTTAAACCATTATTTAAATCAGCAAGACTAAATTTTGAAAATAAATTCAGATTAGAGCAGTGTTCAATTTCTATTATTCATATATTCGTCTCAAACTCTAATGCAGCCTGCAATAATGAATATCAAGAATATCTAAGGTTAGATGTCCCAATTTTTGATGAGAGCTTACTTAAATAGGTATCCTTTTATGATATACAGTGCATCGCAAAAGTTATGTCTAAATTCATTTAAAATTCAGGGGTGTGTTCGGAAAAAAAAACGCTCGGACCCGTCGATTTTTATTTCAAGTTGCGCATTTTTGTTACCCACCGCGCTGCCGGAGCCGGAGTGTATAAATATATAAAAAGTAAAATGGTAGATCAAATTTTGCTTTACAAAAAAGAAATTATGAATTTTTTTCGTACGGTATACGGTTTTGAAATTTTAAATTTTGAAAAATTGGACTGGGCACTCTATGACTTTGGTCTCAGCAACACATTTGGTCAAGTATCGTCGTTTTCATTACTTTTATTTATAAGAAAAATTTGTAGATAAAAATGTGTTGTACGAAAATTATTTAATAAATTTTTTTGTACTTACTACGGTTTGCGAGATATTTTGAAAAATTAAATTTGGTATTCAATCACTTTATTCTCAAGGATACATTTTGTCAAGTTACTAAATTTTCGTAAAATTTATGAAAAAATATATTGTAAGCGAAGTCGTAGCTGATCCTTTTTTTAGAAATTAATTACATATAAAATTTTTCGTAGGGTCTACGGTTTTCGAGATATTTTGAAAAATTAGACTTCGCACTATGACACTATTGATTTCAGAGACACATTTTGTCAAGTATTTTCATTAATTTTATAAAGAAATATATAGTGAGTGAACTTGTAGATCACATTTTGCTCTACAAAAACTAATTCATATATGTTTTTTCGTAGGATTAACGGTTTTCGAGATATTTTGAATAATTACATTAGGTACTCAATACAAATGTACTCGTGGGGACATATTTTCTCAAGTATCTTGATTTTGGTTAATTTTATGAAAAAATATGTAGGAAGTAAAATTGTAGATCAAAGTTTGTTCTACAAAAAATTATTTGTAAATTTCTTCGTAGGAACAACGGTTTCCGAGATATTAGAAAAAACTAGACTTGTCACCCAATGACTTTTTGTCTTAGACACAGATTTTGTGAAATATCTCGATTTTTATAAATTTTATAAAATAACTTGTAGTTCTACAAATATATTTTATTACATATATTTCGTAGGGTTAACGGTTTTTCAGACATAAATAATTAGACTTGGCACCATGACTTTGATTTCAAAGACACATTTTGTCAGATTTCAGACTCGCATTATGAATTTGATCTCAGGGACACATTCTGTCAAGTATCTTGATTTTCGTAAATTTTATGCAAAATGCGTAGGAAGTAAAATTGTAGACTAAAGCTTGGCAACAAAACTAAATTCATAAGTCTTTTTTTTAATTAGACTTGTCATTTATGATAACACGAAATACATGCAATTTATTTTACAGGTGAACTTCTACAACCTCTGGATATAACCCTATGGATTTTGGACCCCCTATGCAAACAATTTCAAGGTAAAAACCCACCTTTTGTGTAAATTTTAATTTGAAAAAAATCCTACCCTCTCACCCTTTTCACCAGTTTACCCCCCAATATCAAACAATGTACCATTATCATCGCACCGCGGCCAGTTAAAATTAATTACAATATCCATTTTGGCGCATAATTTTGTCAATTTTTCAAACTCGACCCTCGACTTGTGACAAGAAGACCCCCATAAAGGGGCAAGGGGAAGGGGGCGGACGCCTCGATGACACCCCCACAATGTGTCATTTATTAATTAAAAGGTGTAGAAAGCAATTAAAAATGAGTGGCAGAATGAGTTTGATGAGGGTTGGATTGACGAAAAATGTGTACAATTTTTTTCTGTAAATTAATTAATGTAATTATATTTTTAAGTGTATAATATGATGTATGTGTTTTGGAGGCGCAGAAGGTCAAATAGGACTCCTTGTCTAGATGATCTGAAATCTATCCAATAAATGGGTCTTTTCTTATACTTTCGCAGTATGCACCCAGTGCATTGTGTTGGTTGATATCTACTGTACTACACTATTTACAGAAATTTGGATATGGATACACTTTTCATGTCAGGGTGACTTATATACGAGGTGTGATAAAAAAATAAGGTAATTTTTTTTTCTAAAAAATATTTATTTTGTCCCCTTCAAAGTTATTCCTCTGGGATATAATAAACTTGTGCCAACGATTTTGCCAATCCTCAAAGCATTTAAAAAATCATTTTTTGTGATCTTGTTCAGCTTCTTCAATGCCGTCTTTATCTCCTCAATCATTGTAAAACGCCATCCTTTCATGGGCCTCCTCTGTTTCGGGAACAAAAAGAAGTCACAGGGAGCCAGGTCTGGAGAATACGGTGCCTGCGGCATGATTAGTATGTTGGTTTTACCGAAAAATCGCGCACAAGCAACGATGTGTGAGCAGGACCGTTATTGATGAGTCTTAGATTCGACGTCATAACCGTGTACCCATGTGTCATCACCTGTTGACTCTTTTGATTTAGTCTGGATCGTCGTTGACGTCTTTCAATAACTCTTGAGCGATGCTCATGCGACGGTTCATTTGGTCGAAACTGAGGAATTTCGGAACAAATTTCACGTCTGACACACGTCTCATGCCAAAAACACCCGTTATTATTGCTTGGCATGAACCAAATGAAATGCCAATATCATCAGCAATTTCTCTTTAAGGGTATTTCGATGATTCCCCAACATATTACGACGATTTTCTTCACTTCTTCAACGTTATTGTTATGCTGGGGCGTCCAGAGCGAGGTTCGTTAGTGGTGTCTTCTCTGTCTTCTTGGAAGTGTTTATATCACTTGTAAACATTTTTTTGGCTTAAAGTAGACCCACCGTATACCACTTTTAATATTTGAAGCGTGTTGAAGCACTTGATTCCATTTTACTATGAAAGCACTTGATTCCATTTACCTAATGAAATTTCGTACATATGCTCGAGACAAGTGTACCAGGATAATCAAATAAAATAATTCAAGATCTGAAGGATGAACAGATGTAGCACGCTAAATTTGAAAATTTACCTTACTTTTTGATTACACCTCGTACATACATACAATACTGGATCGAGAAGGTAAGGATAAGGTATGTTGGCTGCAGTTTGAATCCTTGTCCATAACTCTTCTTCTGTATTTATTGCTCTAGACACCATCATTTTTAAAGACCCCTACAAAAAATAATCTAATGGAGTCAACTCCGGTGGTGGCCAGTTTACAGGAGCGTCATTTCCTTTTCCAATTCATCATTTGGATATTGTTGATGCTAATAGTTCCGAACATTTAAAGTGAAATGCGGTGGAGCACCATCTTGCATGAACAACATATCTTGCCCAAGTTGTAATAGCAATCCTAATGAATCTAGAAACGTATTTTGTAAATGTTGTAAAAAAAGAATCTGTAAACAAAATGTGCTTAGCAAAATTTAAATTTTGTTATCTGTTTTCTTTAACAAATTGACAAAAACCCAAGCGATGTTCAAAATCCGTAGGCAAAAGGTCTTGCACCTTTTGGATTTGGTATGGATAAAGCTACCGTTCTTTCAACGTTCTTTGAACCACATCCTTAGACGCTCGTACTTCTAAACCTGAGCGTGTGGTGCTTAATGTACGATCTTCACCGATTCTTTTAAAAATTTGTTTCTCCAACTGAGGAGTACTTATATTACGGTGAAATATACGTCTGAAATATATTTTCAGCAAGACCGCACTCCTCCTCACTATGTTCTTCCCGTTCGGCAATGGCTAGACGACGAGTTTCCAGATAAATGGATAGGGCGAAGAGGTCCTATAGAATGGCCTGCTAGATATCCTGATATAACACCGTTAGACTTTTTTCTATGGGGTCATTTGAAATCTATTGTGTTAACGCCTCAACCTGAAAGTTTGGATGAAGTTCGTCAACGCATCATCGACAGCTGCCATGATATCCCACAATATGTTTTTGAAAATGTACGGCAGGAATTTGAACATCGCCTATATCATTGTTTGGTCAAAAACGGGCAACATTTTGAACACTTATTGAAATAAAAACTGACATTTCCATGTTTTTGTTTTCTATCTGAACAAATTAAGATAAACAAAGATTTGTCTAATTTTCTTGAAAACGAATCAACCGATTTAAAAAATTTAAAAAAATCAAACGTCAAAATAAAAGACTTCGAAAGACCTTTTAAAGAAGCTATTACAAGGAACTTGAGTGAAATATTAGGTTTTTTACATAGAAGTGTCCAGAGAAAAATTAAATGTATGATCTGGAATTTTCGGCAACCGCGTTATTGGGCCATATTTTTTATCTGAAAGCTTAACAGGGAAAATATACCTTGAGTTACTGGAAACTACTATTGAGCTAGCTTTAGTTACTGCCATTAAGGAAAATGAGTGCAGAATATTTAATTTTTCAGCAAGACATTATGCGTTTCCTGTAAGGCTATTTTGTTGATGAAAATTTTCATGGAAAATGGATTGGACGAAGAGGTCCAACTGAATGGCCTGCCAGAGTTCCTGATTTGTCACCCCTTGGCTTTTTTTTTGTGGGGTCATTTGAATCTATGCTATACAGCCCAATTCTTTGGAAGATTTGAAACAACGAATAGTGCACGAGTGCCACCAACTTACACCTGAAATGTTACATAATGTGCACGAGCATTTCGAACAGTATCTCTACTTTTGTATGGAAGTTTGAGGAGGGCATTAATTGATTGAAAATAAATTAAATATAAATATGATTACATTTCAATTTTTAAGTGTCCGGCAATCTTTTTATTTAGTCATTCACTGAAAGAAAATGAAATAGAAAATTTTTCTTCCTATTCTATATGTCATTATTTAGTAACGCAGTGATAATGTGAAATCACTATTTTTAAATACATAAAACAAAATCAGGATTCAAAATATTTAAAACTTTTACACTTAACACAAATCAAGTAATTTTAAAATATATATAAATCATAAATATCAAACTATGAATAATGTAAACAGGCACTTAAAATCACTCTACTTAAAAAAAAAAAGGGCTTAGATTTATCACATATTTCGCTCTAACATTCTGCAATGTTCTTTCAAATCACTTAAGGAAGATTAAAAACGTTAAGATTTTTGACAGAAGATGCAGACAAATTTTTGTAATATAGACAAAATTATATTTTCATTAGAATTAATAGGAGTGCTATATATTAGTTATTTTCTTATTATTATTATTTGTTAATTATTAGTCTTTGAGAATGTTCTATGCATCCATAATTGGATTTAACATTATGTTATCGGCTTATTGGTGGTATTTGGAATTTTGCTTGTCGTTTAGTTTTTACTGAGTATAAATTGTAGTTTTTATTTATTTTCACTTGTACAAACAGTTGTTTCATCTAAAAATATGTTGTAATAGTTAGTATGACATTTTGCACAATATGTTTTACCCAATGGAATGTTGTTAATAAAAAATTAATAAATTGGCTGAAATAAAGTGAGTGGTTTTCTAATGAATTTTCTTTTACTTTTTATGCAGATGTTTTACATGCAGGTAGTTGAGTGTAGTGATAGGCAGAGGTAAAATCCAAAATTGATTGGTGGACTTGAGTGTGTATTAATTTGTTATAAATTGTTCATATCTTTAATTTAATATTGTTGTGCTTAATTAGGTTAGATGGAATAATAAATAGGCTGCTACTTCTTGTGCTGAATCTCGCCTTAAAATTAATGAATAAAAATGTAAAATGTGATGTATGAAATAAAAGACTTTTATTATTATTTAAAAAAAAACCCTTTTGCCACATTAACTGCACAAAATCTTCCCCAATCACCAAAAGCTACTTAAATGTTTTTTCGGTGTATAACCAAGAGGCTTTATTAAGATACCCTTAACTAATCCCTATGTAACACCCATTACAAGGGCAACTGAACACACCAGGAATATACCCATCTTGCAATTTGTTTAATACCGTACTGTACCATATGACGTCCCTATTATATGGATTATTATTAAGATTATGTGGCATATTTAATCCTCAAGTTCGGCTCCCCCCCACCCTTGGCTCGAAGGGCTTTTCAAAAGCTCCTCAATCACTTTCTGGTTTGACAAGATGATTAATTTCACTTGAATGGCCGAGGGTCTGATGGAGAAAAATTCGTAGTTTTTTTTTCGTGGTTTTAGAAGTTTCATCGGGGTCATTGAATGGATAATGACAGGTTTTTTTCGGACTGCACTTTGCAAAAGAAACGTTCTTTTATCTGATGTAAAAATCGGTTTTCTATCTTGTATGGGAGCTTCGGAAATGCTGAGTATGGTCGTCATTATTTAGTTTATTTTTTTAAGTTGGTTATAATTTAACATTAAAAAATCACTAATTTATAGTGAGTAGAAGGAGCTTTAGCATCTCATAAGAATTAACAAAAGTCTACTAGGAAAAGCGGGAGGGAGCCAAAAATGAAGTTTATCGCTGAGTTAGTTGGAAAAAGTTTAATTTCAAAACTTTGCAGCTCATTGAGTACTTCACTGTCTTGTCAAGAATAATTAAATTTTACCCCACATTTCGCAAAAATCTAGCAAACAAAACTTTTTTTGGAAATATTTTTCGTTCTACACTAAAAAAATATTAACGAAAAAATCGTCTATTTTGACCTACCCAACCATTTTTAAAGTGAATTCTATTATTAGGGCGCCTTATACCCTTCTCCGATCCTTATCAATGTAATTTCCTGTGGGTGTTAAAAAATTCAATTATACAAGATTTATGATCAGCCACTCATGAAAAACTCAAATTTATCATTGCGGAATCGTATAAAATAGTATTAAATGCAACCTTAGTGCACACGGAAAAAAATATTTATTCATTTAAATCGATTAATTTATATCCTCCTGGGACCTAGCGTCCATTTAAATGGACATGCCAGTTTTATGTTTCCAGTTTCGTTAATTTATTATTTAAGCAGCTAATGGCGCGTCCACATTATGCCGAAAGAGGGCGATCGGCCTGCGCTCAGCACGTTCGGTTCGGCATAATCGAGTCGGCATTGCGTCTATATTGCTTTGTAGTGTGGACGTCCCGATCGGTGCCGGCTACCGAATCATCATTAGTGTACTGCGTTTGGAACGTAGTAGTGTCGCTTTCCCATCTGCGTATGTTAAAAGTGTTTTAAAATCATGAGTGATGACGATGACGTTGTTTTAGCTGCTGCTGCAGCAATCATAATTGGAGTAGTCGCTAGTGGTCGTTGCTTTCGCCCTCGGAGATTTTGGATTCGCCCCAGTATCCTCAATGGTAGAAAGAAGTATAGAGCTATAGTGCATTTATGAAAGATTTACTACGTGATGAGGTAGATGAGTTAAATTTTGGGTACAGAAACGACGTGGGGTTCAGCAACTTTTTCAGAATGAAAATTTCTGATTTTGAGGTTTTATTGAATATGATTGGACCAAAAATCTCTAAAAAAACTACATCCTTCAGGGAAGCTATTCCTGCAAGTGAACGCCTTGCAGCCACACTGCGTTTCATTGCGACTGGAGATTCGTACCATTCATTGATGTACACTATGAAGATATCCAAGCAAGCTATTTCTCGTTTCGTGCCAGAAGTTTGTGACGCCCTTGTCGAAGCTCTTCAAAATTACGTCAAGGTAAGAAAAGTAAAAAAATATTAAAAAAAAACTTTTAATTTATTTATGACAGTGGGGAAAAAGGCATGAAAATAAGACTACATTATGTATTATTAAACAAACACTGTCCGGCATCAGACCTTTAAATCTAAAAACAAGGTGGTTAAAGATTTCTTCTTTTAAAATTGTCTTAGGAAACCATACGTGTTAGTAGAAAAAGAGTACTGAAAAATAGTTTTTCAAATTCAAAAAGAAAAGTAAATAATTCAAAATTAGAAAAAGAAAAATGATGTTTGAAAAGATAATCCAAAATGGTAGAGATCTTCATGTGCCAGAAAGAAGCGTTAAGTGTGTAGAGTCATCCTCATGGCTGGATCATATTTAAAAAAACTACAGTTTAAAAAAAAAACTGTACAGCAACCCGTTAACGTCCACAGGACACATTTTTTAAGTTTCAGTTTGAATTGATACCTCGCAATGAATTCGAACAAAAATAATTTAAAACTAATTGTACCCTATGTCTTCAAGGGTGCTCTTTCGAATGATGATGGCTAGAAGTCAAAAAAAATTTTGTAACCTCTAAAAAATTAAAATAAAAAAAAAATTTCGTAACTGATTTTTTTTAGCCTATACATTTTTTTATCATCTAAAACCGATTGAAAAGGTGTCCTTGATGTCTGAGCTAAAAGAAACCACTGTTACATTTATTTAAATAATTTTTTTATTTTTTATCCAAGCCAAATGGCGATTTTTAATTTTTGGAAAATTCAAAAATTTTAAATTTCAAAAATGTTGACAAAAAGTTTTGAAAAAATTGAAGAGTATTCCTTGAATAATTCCAAGACTTTTTTGTTCTAATACATTTTTAATTAAAGTCTATAGTTTTGAAGAAAAAATTCGTGAATAAAACATTTTTTTCGTTTCAGCTGTTTATATTGATATCACACGGCTATCTTAGGTTGATTAGTAGCTCAACGGACAAACTTGAATTTTCAAATCGACAAATTTAAAAATAAAAATATGAACTTACCTCAACATTATCTACTGTTTTTCGTGGTTTATTCTTGTCGGTTAAGAACAACATAGCTTGGTACGCAAACCATTTGCTGACGTACGCTTCTTCAGTACCACTTCCAGTTTTTTTGCTTTCGAGTTCTTTTTTTCTTTCCCTTGAAAAATGGCTTTGTAAATTTTTGATTTTTCGCTCCAGCTCCTGCTTCTCTATACATGCAATTTCCGTGAGAGCGTCATGTCTTCGGTTTTTATTTTTGTAATCGGAATTTGAACTGTTCCATAATGAAGAACGAACACGATACATATCAATAAAGGCCAACGTTTCTTCGTCAGTCCACGTCATAATTCTAAACTAAAAGCAAAAACTCCGAACTTAATGCAAAAAATAACGCACTGTCACCAACTCTAAACATTTAAAAAAACAAATAAAATAAATTTGCACGCATGCGACCTTCCTTCGACTGAGACTAAAGCCGCCCGGCATGGACACACTTGTGGATTTTGATTTTATTTGGTTCGGTTTTCTTTGAAGGAGACCGACTTTAGTCGGGTTGAATTCGGCATGATTCGGGCCGGCTTTCGGCAAGTCGGCAAGGCCGACCGGTACGTCTACACTAATTCGGTTTTGTCGATCGGCATAAGCCGAATGATGCCGATTGGCATAGTGTGGACGCGCCTTTAGACCTCGCATCCACTACGTTGGACACTTCGGTGCTGCCGCCCAGTCCGATTCGGCTGATGATGGCGGCTGCACGTGGTTCTTGTTATGATGGTATGTAGCCTATTTTTTAACGTTTTGTAATGATTTTTGTGAAAGTTTTTATTTGCAAATGTTTAATAGACAAATTTAAATAACATTACAATAATAAAAAAAATTAAATAAGTTTTGTATTACCCTAAGTGATTCGCGTCCATTTAAATGGACATTGGGTCTATCTCATGTACATTTTAAATTAATTCATAAAATTTATTTTAGGAATTTTTGGCAATCAAAGAGTGCTTCGGCCAGGGGAAGATGAAGAAAAATTGGAGCAAATACTAAGAATCATTGAAAATGATGACTCCGACATTGAAATGTCTGATGATGAAGAAGAAATTTAAACTATGGATAATTTAATGGGGAGAGAAGAAGAAATAATTAATGAAGAACTAGTAAGCAGCAGTGAGGAGGAAGAAGAAGAAGATAGAATTCCTCTTAGTGTCCTGAGAGAAAAAATGGCGAAGCAATCTGTGGATCCTTTAAAGGGCGAAAGTCTTGGAGAAGAGATGATACTTTTGCACCTCCAAATTTTGAAGGCCCCTCTAGTGAATGCAGCGCAGAGCTCCGGTATGATTGGACTGCAAAATCGTATTTAGCCATGTACTTTGAAGATGAGTTATTCCAAAAAGTGTGTGATTGCACAAATGCAAGGTACGTTGAACTTAAAGGAGTATCTCCTAAATTGACTCTTAATGAAATTAAACATTTTTTTGGAATAGTTTGTTTGATGTCCTGTCTAAAATATCCCAAAATCAGAATGTACTGGGCAAAAACCACTAAAGTTTCAGCTATTGCAGATACAATGACTCGAGATCGATTTTTTGCTATAAGAAGTAACCTTAAAATCGTCATTGATGGCAGCATCACTGAAGAGGTACGCAGGTCTGACAAATTTTGGAACATACGTCCTATTATAAAAGCAGTATGGCAGGGGGCGTTTGCAGCTACCTAGAGAGAAAGTGGTTGCTGTAGATGAACAGATGATCCCATTTACAGGGACTTGTAAAATGAAGCAGTTCGTTAGAGGAAAGCCAAATCCAGAGGGCTTGGAAAATTTTGTTGCTGCTGCTCCTGATGGTCTTGTCGTAGACTTTGAATTATTATATCAAGGAAAAGATACATTTCCAGATGATTCTGTAAAACGACTTGGTGTTGGACCTTCTGCTGTTGTTCGCCTTGGAAGGACATTATTTCCTGGAAGTCATGTGTACTGCGATAGATATTTCACGACAATACCACTTCTCGAATATCTTCGTGAACGAGAGAAATATTGTACTGGAACCATTATGAAATATCGTGTACTAGCGGCAGCAAATTTAACTTCGGAAAAAATGATGGCCAAGATAGGTAGAGGCAGCTCGGAACAAATTGTAAGACAAGATGGCGAAATAGTAGTTTTACAATGGTATGATCTGAAATCTGTACTTTTGGCATCAACTGCTCTAGGAATTCAACCTAGCGATGAGTGTAAAAGGTGGTCTAAGAAAGACTCTAAATACATTTAGGTTAAAAGACCTTACGTTGTTGCTAAATATAACGATTGTATGGGAGGAATAGATTTGATAGACCGAATGATTATAGCTATTATAGAATTCGAGCCAGATCAAAAAAATTGACTGTAGGGGTCATTTTCCTTAATCTAGCAATGGCTAACTCATGGATTTTTTATCGAAGAGATAAAAAAATATTTAAAATCCCTCCACGCAAAATACAACAATATTTAGGTTTTAAAATCGAAATTGCCACTCAACTTTTGACAAATACACCCAACCCACAAAGTGAATCCCAAGAAAACATTCGAGGTGTAGGTACTAGAAGAAATCCTGAGGGAAATATCTTGGTCGATTTACCGTCATCGTCATTAGGCATCGAAAGAAAACGGAAACAACACTTTCCAGAAATTGCCACAGACTTAAACAATTCGGTTAGATGTAAAAATGACTCTTGTGCCAAAAAAAAACATTTTTTTTTGTAATACATGCAACACTTTTTTGTGCATTACTGGTAACAGAAACTATTTCATGGAGTTCCATAGCAAATAAATTTAGGTTTACATTTATTTTCTGCGTTTTCATAGGTTTAGACTGAAATGTTATTGAAAAAAAAAATTATATATTAGGAATTTTTGTTTAGGTTAAGACCCAATGTCCATTTCAATGGACGTCATGTATCTGTCAAATTAAGAAAAAAAATAAAAAAAGTTATTAGTAAACAATGTTTATTTATGTATTTTTTATTATATTTAAAAGCTTAACAACCCTAACTTAACAAAAACATGTCCGGGTCCCAGGAGGATATAGTTTACACGTCTTCACTGGACAAGGGAGCCTATAAAGCTTGATATCCTGAAGAAAGTTTTTTCAAAATCATTTTGAATAATTAACAAAGTTTGTACCAGAGAGTTTTCTTAAAAGTTATTACAAACTGCTCTAATCATAATAAGGCTTTAAAGTTTATAAACACTGTTGACATTGGCCAGTATGTAGTTGATAGCATCATAGATAAATTGACAAGATTTGTCAATGTAAATTCCGTTGATGATGCGTTTTTACCAAGCTCATTTGATAATCTTGTGAACACACTCGCTATTCTTAATACCTTCATATCTTCTTTTTTAATAGAAACTTCCACCATAATTATTACTTTACCTTAATAAATTCCTTAACATATAATCTGTTTGTTCAAAAGTAACTGAATTAGAACTATACTTAGAATCAATACATTTTCCTAGTGTTTTGATTATTGCTGAACAATGGTTGAAGTCTGATGAGTCTATTGATATCCCTGGCTATGTTGATTTCCAAATTCTCAGGCAGACAATTTGCATATGGTGGTCCACTTATTATGATGGAAAATTATTTTTTAGGAAAGTTTATATTTATTACTGTTCATAGGTTTGATCATTTATTGATTGAGAAGGTTTGTATTGTATATTTTAAGACTATATAGGTCCCCATCCGGTAATTTAAATTTATTTTTGGAAAGCCTAGAAATATTATGATGCTAGTGAGATTTCGGTCAATGCCAGAATAATTTTGACTGGCAATCTAAATGTGAATTTTCTAGAAAACTGGTACGGATCTAATCAAGGGCTATTCAATCTAATAAATTCATTCAATTTTAAGATGCACGTGGCTCAGCAAATCCTTTTGTACAAATTTTAACCAAAACGACAATCAGTGTAAAACCTACTATCAAAACAAAATAAATAATTCATCCGATAGAGCAAGAGAATCTTGGAAAATTATAAATGACATAAAAGGCACAAAAGGCAAAAATAATGTCTTTGTTCCTCCAAGCACCTTAGATTGAAATGTCCTCAATTCGGTGTAATGTAATGTTGCTAGTAAGCTTTCAGCAAATATCTTACAGGAAATAGACCCCAGTTGCCTATCTACACAATGTAGTAGTGGTTAAATCTTTCTTTTTTGGTCCTAACTAAATTAATTAACGATTTTCATTTGTGTCTAGCGTTTTCCCGGTTTGGTTAAAGAAAGCAGTAATTATTTCTCTTCAAGGGGGCTTAACAGAACTATACTTTGGCTAGGATTGTGGAAGGCTTGTTATTGTGAGAATTCTTAAATAGGATTGACCAATTAAGTTTTCAACAGTTTAGCTTTCGTTAATTTATGAGCACATATTTAGTTTGTTAAAACACCTTTATAACAGTCTGAACTCTGGTGAAGTTGCGGTAGCAGTGTTCTGTGACTTGTCAAAGGCACTTGACTGCGTGAGTCATAGAGTGCTGCTGGCGAAATTAGAGCTGTATGATCTTAGGGAAACTGCCCTTAGTTTCATTCTTATCTTTCAGATCACGTTCAGGCAGTTAAGTTTAATGGTGATACTCTAATGGTGAACTTAATATAAATGTAGGAGTCCTGTGGGGATCAGTGCTGGGTCCTTTGCTGTTCCTCATTTACGTGAACGATCTTTTACAAATACATATATCTGGCAAACTTGCAAACGTTGTTTGCAGATGATACCAATAGCCTTTGGAATGACTTGGGTATAAATGAAAACATCTTGTCGAACTTGCATTGTCTTATTTATTTAATGTAACACGACGTTTCGGTTGAGTTTACACTTGATAACGGTTGGAGATACTTACCAACCGAAACATCGTGTTACATTAAATAAATAAGATAATGCAAGTTCGACAAGATGTTTTCACTGTACCATTGTCTACCACCTTCAAAAACAACTCGGGAATAAATGATAAATGGGGGCTAATATAAGAACAGATTTGTTGAAAATAAAAGACTGATGTGACGCAAATTGTTTGACATTCAATGTTTCTAAGACTAATACTCTTCATTTCACATGTAAAACCAATGGTATTTATCTAATCAATGAGCCCATCACCATGTCACCCTTTAGTAACTTTTTGGGTCTTCCAATAGACAAATCTCTTAAATTTGAAAACCATTTTGCCAATGTATGAAAAAAGGTTTCGTCTGGCAATTATGGCCTTCGATTTATTGCCACCAATCTATCCCATTGTCAGATGTGCATATTTTGCGATTATTAAGTATCTTTTTCGATATGGAATCTGCTTTTAGGGTCAAGCTCAATATACCTTTTGAATTCACTCTTTGTTTTGCAGAAAAGGGCTATTAGCTATCTATGTGGAGCTTAACCTCGTGGACTCTTGTCCCCCTCTATTGCTGATTAAATTTTTTAACCCTGTGTTGTCTTTTTATTTTGTAAATTCTGGTTTTTAAAAAATATAAACATAACCTAGAATTACGCAATCAGTAAAACATTCGACAAAATTACCTGCTGAAGCTGCCAATTCCTCACTCTGAACTTGTACGTATACGTGGGTCTATTGTGTGTAGAATATATTGTGTATGCTCTATGACGTTCGTAGCAAAGAACCTTCTTAATTTTTCGCAGCTTATTTCATTAAACTGAGTTAAGTAGATTCTGCGAAATTCACCTTTTTGTCTTGTTGCGTTAAATAGATTTTTAGAAGTTCACCATTTTGTCGGGGAATGAGGTTTAAGATGACACGCCTTAACTGGATATTAATGGGGCTTATAAACCTTCTTATTTGGAAATTTTTTTATCTGAATAATTTTAAATCTTTAACAAATTTTTTAACAGAAAGTTCTCTTAATTCTCTGAAATAAGGTAGATAGTGAGAAATCACCATTTTGTCGAGACATCAGATTTAAGATGTCACGTCTTCATTGGACAAGGGAGCCTATGAAGCTTGATATTTTTAGAAGTTTCTTCTTAATCATTTTAAATAATTACCAAAGTTTGCAACAGATAGTGTTCTTAGTTCTCCGCAATTTATTTCACCAAGCATGGTTCAGTAGATTTTAAGAAGTTCACTACTTTTACAAGGTTTAAGATTGAAGTTCTCACGTCTTCACTGTACAAAGGAGCCAATAAGGCTTGATATTGTGAAAAATTTTAATAAAATTATATTGAATCCTTTACAAAAAACTTAGCAATTTTTTTTTTATTCTCTGCAGTTTATTTCATCAAGCCAAGTAAGGTAGATGCTGAAAAATTCACCATTTTGTCGAGGCATGCATTCAAGACCTGGGATTTAAAATGTTACATCTTCACTGAAGAACTGGGCATATGTATCTTGATATCATGAAAAGTTTCTTTTCTCCACAATTTATATTATTAAGCTAAGTTAGGTAGATTTTGAGAAGTTTACTATTTTGTCGAGGCATAAGGTAAGACATGTCTTCAGTGGACAAGTGCAGCTCGATATCTTGAAAAGTTGCTTCTGAATAATTTTTATTCTCAACAAAGTTTAGAGCAGAGTCTTCTTAATTCTCCGCAGTGTATTTTATTAAGCTAAGATAAATGGATTTTAAGAAGCTCACCTTCTTGTGGAGATATGAGGTTTAAGACACGTCTTTACGAGATAAGGGACCTACAAATCTTAATATCTTGCACATTTTCTTCAGAATCATTTTAATCCTTAACAAAGTTTATACCAAAGATTTTTTTAAAATTCTCTGTCGCTCATTTCATCAAAAGAAGTAAAGTTGCTTTTGAGAAATTTAGCTTTTTTCAAGGCAAGAGGCTGAAGATGGCATTTCTTCACAAGACAAGGCTCTAACTTTTCAAGACTCTCTCTTGAAGAGCTTTTCTGAGGCATTTTAATTCTTTACCAAATTTTCTAATACAGCCATCTTAGTTTTCCACACTTTATTTCATTAATCTAGTTTAAGTAGAAATGTACTACTTTGTCAAGGCATGAGTTTGAAACAGACACTTCTTCACCGGAACAAGAGGCCTATGAAGCTCGATATCTTGAAAAGTTTTTCTGAATTATTTAAAATCTTAAGAAGAGATTGTAGTAGCGAGTTTTCTTAATTCGCTTTAATTTATTTTACTAAGTTAGGTTAAGTAGATTGTGAGAAATTCACCTTTTTGTCGATGTATGTCTCCGCAGTTTATTTCAGCAAGCCAAGTTAAATAGATTTTTATAAGTTCACCATTTTGTCGGGGAATGAGGTTTAAGATGACACGCCTTAACTGGATATTAATGGGGCCTATAAAGCTTTTTATTTGTAAAATTTTTTATCTGAAAAATTTAAAATCTTTTACAAATTTTGTAACAGAGAGTTCTCTTCATTCTCTGAAGTAAGGTAGATAGTGAGAAATTCACCATTTTGTCGAGACATCAGACTTAAGATGTCACGTCTTTACTGTACAAGGGAGCCTATGAAGCTTAATATTTTGAAAAATTTTAATAAAATTATATTTAATCCTTTACAAAGACTTTAGCAATTTTTTTTTAATTCTCTGCAGTTTATTTCATGAAGCCAAGTAAGGTAGATGCTGAAAAATTCACCATTTTGTCGAGGCATGCATTCGAGACCTGAGATTTAAAATGTCACATCTTCACTGAACAACTGGGCATATGTATCTTGATATCTTGAGAAATTTCTTCTGGATCTCCACAATTTATATTATTAAGCTAAGTTAGGTAGATTTTGAGAAGTTTACTATTTTGTCGAGGCATGAGGTAAGACATGTCTTCAGTGGACAAGTGCAGCTCGATATCTTGAAAAGTTGCTTCTGAATCATTTTTATTCTCAACAAAGTTTAGAGCAGAGTCTTCTTAATTCTCCGCAGTGTATTTTATTAAGCTAAGATAAATGGATTTTAAGAAGCTCACCTTCTTGTGGAGATATGAGGTTTAAGACACGTCTTTACGAGATAAGGGACCTACAAATCTTAATATCTTGCACATTTTCTTCAGAATCATTTTGAATCCTTGACAAAGTTTATACCAAAGACTTTTTTGAAATTCTCTGTCGTTCATTTGATCAAAAGAAGTAAAGTTGATTTTGAGAAATTTACCTTTTTTCAAGGCACGAGGCTGAAGATGGCATTTCTTCACAAGACAAGGCTCTCAACTTTTCAAGACTCTATCTTGAGGAGCTTTTCTGAGGCATTTTAATTCTTTACCAAATTTTGTAATACGGCCTTCTTAATTGTCCACACTTTTCATTAATCTAGTTTAAGTAGAAATTTACTACTTTGTCAAGGCATGAGTTTGAAACAGACACTTCTTCACCGGAATAAGAGGCCTACGAAGCTCGATATCTTGAAAAGTTTTTCTGAATTATTTAAAATCTTCAGAAGAGATTATAGCAGCGAGTTTTCTTAATTCGCTTTAATTTATTTCACTAAGTTAGGTTAAGTAGATTTTAAGAAATTTACAATTTTGTCGAGACATATATGACTACAACCATGTCAGACAGACAAGGTTTGAGGTGACACATGTACACTGTGCAAAGGAACCTATGAAGCTTCATATACAGGGTGTTTCAGAACTATGGGATCAAACTTCTGGGGGTTGTTCAGTGCAACAGAAGAATCGATTTGAGTATAGAAACCCATGTCCGGAAATGCGTCACTACGCCACTACGGCCCTAAGATGCATTAAAATTTATAAAAAAACATTAATTGCCTAAATAGGATCTGCTGCATTTATTTTTACCTTTTGTACATACATGATACCTTAACAACAATTGTTTAAAATCAACGCTTATCAATGTCCATTCTCAATGTCATGTTTAAAAATTTTATAGCTTACAATTTTTAAACATTTATTGCTAATGGGAAACTTTACCAATCAAGAATTGGCGGATATGCATTTGGCATACGGAGCAACAAACTGCAATGCACGAGCAGCTACGCGGTTGTATCATGAACGTTATCCCGAACGACAGCATCCTGAATACAAAAAGTTTATTGCGGTTCATCGGCAGCTCGCTGAGACAGGCATGTTTAAGACCAAGATGCATGATACTGGTGTTGCTTGAACCATAAGAACGGTCGAATTTGAAGAAGAGGTGCTTCAGCGAGTTGCCGATGAACCATCAAATAGCACACGTGACGTCGCTAAGAATATGAATACGAGTAACGTTTCTGTCTGGCGGGTACTACACAAGCAACAACTCCATCCTTACCACTTCCAGAAAGTTCAAGGTATGACTGCAGCCGATTATCATCCTAGAGTTCAATTTTGTCGATGGCTTCTGGAACACATCATTGCACAACCAAATTTTTTACGATATGTTTTGTGCACCGATGAAGCCTCTTTCACAAGAGACGGTATTTTTAATAATAGGAATAGGCATGTTTGGGACGAAGAAAATCCTTATGCAATTTTTCCAAGAAAACATCAGAATCGTTGGTCTGTCAACGTATGGGCAGGCATTGTTGATGATTATTTAATTGGGCCATACCTTCTACCGGAACGGTTAACAGGACCTATTTATCTGCGTTTCTTGGAGGAAGTTCTCCCAGAACTCCTTAAAAATGTTCCACTAAACATTAGACAGCAAATCTGGTTTCAGCATGATGGAGCGCCGGCTCACTTTGCTGTACAAGTACGCGAGTATTTGGCTCAGCGGTTTGGGCACCGTTGGATTGCCAGAAGTGGAGCAGTTTCTTGGCCTCCCAGGTCACCCGATTTAACGTCGCTCGATTTTTTCTTGTGGGGACATGTAAAGTCTTTAGTCTACGAAACTCCAGTAGAATCAGAGCTAGACTTATTTCTAGCAGCATTTGAAATCATTCAAAACGAGGATCAAATTTTTAGTGTAGTCCGCCGAAATCATGTGCGGCGTTTAAATCGGTGTATTGAGGTTGGAGGAAGACATTTTGAATAATTGTTGTAATGGTATCATATACAAAAGGTAAAAATAAATGCATCAGGTCCTGTTTAGGTAATTAATATTTTTTCTAAATTTAAACGCGTCTTAGGGCCGTATTGGTGTAGTGACACATTTCCGGACATGGGTTCCTATACTCAAATGGATTTTACTGTTGCACTGAACAACACCTAGAAGTTTGATTCCATAGTTCTGAAATACCCTGTATTGCAAAGTTTCTTATAAATCAATTTAGTAGATTTTCAGGCGTTCACCATTTTGTCAAGGCATGAGATTTAAGATGACACGTCTTCACTAGACAATATGGCCTATGTAGCTTAATATATTGAAAAGTTTCTTTTGAATCATTTTGAATCCCTAATAAAGTTTATAGCAGATAATTTTTTTAATTCTTCGCAGTTTATTTTATTAACCTGGGTTAAGTAGATTTCAAGAAATTTACCATTTTGTCAAAGCATGCATCAAGTTTAAGATGACACATCTTTACTGGACAAGGGAGCCTATGGAGCTTGATATCTTGAAAAATTTATTCTAAATCATTTTGAGTTCTTAACAATTTGTAGTTTATTTTACTAATTAGAAGTTCATTATTTTGTCGAGGCATAAAGTTTAAGATGACACGTCTCCACAGGGCAATAGGGCCTATGAAGCTTAATATCTTGAAAATTTTCTTCCAAATGATTTTAAATCCTGAATAAAGTTTATGGCAGATAGTTTTTTTTTAATTCTCCGCAGTTTACTTTATTAGGTAGAATTTGAGAAATTTACCATTTTGTTGAGGCCTGAGATTTAAAATGACACATCAGCACTGGACAAGGGAGCTTAGGAAGCTTCTTATCTTGAAAAGTTTCTTCTGAAACATTTTGAATAACTAAGAAATTTACTGTAGCAGAGAGTCTTCTTAATTCTTTGCAGTATATTTAATTAAGCTAAGTAGATTTTGAGAAGTTCACCTTTTTGTCGAGGCATGGGGTAAGACATGTCTTCACTCGACAAAGGTCCTATGAATTTTAATATCTTAAAATATATATTTTTTTAATTATTTTGAATCCTTTATAAAGATTGTAGCAGAGAGTTTTTTTTAATTCTCTTCACTTTATTTCATTAAGCTAAGTAAGGTGGATAAATTCATCATTTTGTCGAGACATGAGGTGTAAGATGTCACATCTTCACTGGACAAGGAAGCCTATGATGCCTTAATATCTTTCAAAATTTGTTCTGATTCTTGACGAATTCAAAAATTGAACTTTACATAAATAAACACAATAAATTATCTTGTCAACTACATAACGTACACCATGTACATTCGGAATAGATAACGAAATAACAATACGGGAGCGTTAAGTAAATGCGGCCCTTATTTACCGAATAAATAATAAAAGAGGTGACAATGAGCGATTGGGGCTTATAAAGTGACAGGACCGGAATGGATGAGTCGGGCCGAAAATATTTTTTTTTCCTCTGAATACCGTGACGATAATGGAACACGCGCTGTGGCCCATGTGCCCTTTTACTGTAAATAAAACCTATGTTTTAATATTGTTGCTCTCTCGTTTTATTGTTTATTCAACAACGAGAATGGGGTTTATAGAGGTTTTATACACCCGGTGATAAAAACCCTATTATTTTTTCTTTACTTGGACGATAAAATGATTATACGACTTTCGCATGTCAAATAAATTAATGTGATGACTTCGTTACTTAGCGGTCTAATGAGTGGTAATATAAGTAATGGGTTTGTTTGGTTTTTTGCGTGTGTATAATGCAAGATAATTAATTTCTCGCCGAAAGTTTCATTTAATGATCTTGATTCTTTGACAAAGTTTGTGGGGGAAAGTTTCCTTGATACGTTGCTGTTTATTTCATTCATGTGGGCTTAGTAGTTTGGATGCATAAGATCTAAGATGCGATGTCTGAACATTGGACTAGGTGGTCTATGAAGTTTGATTTCTTCGAATGTTTCCTCTGAATCAACTTCAACTATTGAGAAAATTTGTAGAGAAAAGTTTCCTTAATCTTTTGCAGTTTATTTTTTATTGTTGGCTTAGCAGTTCTTACGAAATTATAATTTTTCTCTTCAACTAGGATTTTATAGCTATTTTCTATACATATATAATTTAAGTGCCAGTAAAGAAAATTTAGTCTTTTTTTTATGGGTTTATAGTAGAATTCATTGATTAAGGGCACTTTCGAGATTAGATTAACTTATGTTACTTAACTTATAATAAATTCCGTACTAATGAATGTATTTCAAAAAACTATATTATAGAGCATAAAATAACACATTTTCCACTACAATTGTTAAATAAACTATCCAATGTCCAAATATTTTAACTTAAAATATGTTATAGTAGGTATAATATATATATTCACCAGTTTTTTTTTAAATTTGTGTTTAGAGTTTAAACGTTTTTCTTACCGCAACTTTATACAGTAAGAATCATTTTTGATGTATGTAAGGTATAATTTTTCAACAAGGTGCTTAAGATTAAGTTACTTAGATTTTATTAATGATGCATAGATTTTTTAAAGTTAAAAATTATGTTTTAGAGCACATAATCATAATTTTTTATATATATTTTCTCTTCCTCCATACAATTTATCATAACAGTACCTAATTCCTGGATATAGTCTAGTTTGGATCTGTTGATCTAGTCCAGTTTTACCTCAGAGGTCATACCTCGAAATAAAGTGATATTTCTCAAAAACTAATAAACGTAGATTAGTGAGATTAACAGTGGCAGATTAAGCAAAGATGTGTCTACAAACTTTGTTAAAGGACTAAAATAAATTAAGCAAAACTTTGCAAGATGTGAAGCTTCATTGGGTCTTTTGTCCAGTAAAGAAGCCTAGGGCTTATGCGTTTAAATAAAGTGACATTTCTGACAAACTGCTAGATGCAGATTAATAAAAGAAATAAAAAATAGTGATAAATTAAGCAAACATTCACAAAACAGACCAAAACGATTGAAGTTAAACTTTGCAAGAAATGAAACTTCGTTGGGTCTGGTCTCCAATAAGGAAGTTTGACCTCGGGGTTCATGCCTTGAAATAAAATGATATTTCTGAAAAACTATTAAATATAGCTTAGTGAAACAAAAAGTGCCAGATTAGGCAAATATTTCTCTACAAAATTTATTGATGGACTAAAGTGATTTGAGTAAAACTTTGTAAGATATGAAAATTTATTAGCTCTGCATTTCAGTCAACAAATTTGACCTCTCTTGAGTTCATGCTTCCAAAAAAAGTGATATTTTTTAAGAGCCACTAAATGTAGATTAGTGAAACAAATAGCAATAAATTGGGCAAACATTTGTTTATAAGCTTTGTAAAAGGACTAATATGAATTAAACAAAAGTTTGAAAAATGTGAAGCTTCATTGGATTTGTTGTCCAGTAAACAAGTTTGACCTCAGGGCTCAAGCGTTGAAATAAATTGAAGAACTACTAGATACAATAACACAATAAAACGAAATAATCAGTGATTCTAATAATCTGAATCTAGCAATTCTGAATACCTGCTAGATACAGTTTAAGCAAACACTTATCTACAAACTTTATGTAAGGACTAAAATGATGACTAAATGATGCAAAACTTGCAAGATATAAAACTTCATTGGGATTGTTGTGCAGTAAAAAAATTGGACCTCATAGCTCGTGCCTCCAAATACAGGGATATTTACAGGAACTAATAAATGTAGATTAATGAAACAAGGGTAACTTCTTTAAATTAGGATCAAAAAAAGACGAATAATTCTTTTCCAGATATGAAGCTTCATTGGGTCTATGGTCTACCTTTGAAATAGAGTGATATTTCTGAAGAACTACTAAACGTAGGTTAATGAAACAAATAGTGACAGATTAGGAAAATATTTGTCTACAGGTTTTGTTAAGCAACTAAAATGATTCAAGCAAAAGTTCATCGTTAAACATTTTTTTAGACCGGGTTTAAACGTTTCTTGATTACAAAATTAAATAATAAGAACTATTTTTGATAAATATGTAGTAAGATTTGTTAATAAATGTCATTTTAAAATTATATTACTTCAGCTTTTGTTAATATAAAATTGATTGGCACCTCAGAACTCATGCCTCGAAATGAAGGAATATTTCTCAGAAACTACTAAACGTAGAATAGTGTACATTACAACAATGTACAACAACATTTAAGTACAAATTTCCTTAAGGCACCAACATGATATGAACAAAATTCTTCAAGATGAGAAGCTTCATTCGGTCTTTTATCGAGTAAAAAAGTTTGACCTCAGGGATCATGCCTTGAAATAAAGAGATATTTCTGAAGAAAACCTAAATGCAGATTAATGAAATAAACAGTGATAGATTAAGCAAATATTTGTTTACAAACTTTGTTAAAGGACCGAAATTATTGAAGCAAAGCTTTGCAAGTTGTCCGGTAAAAAAGTTTGACGTGGTCTTAGGCCACCATAGACAAAGTAGAACAAGAAGTGCCAAACCTTAAAGAAAAATAAATAAAAAATCAAAGCTTAAGTCATGCCGAAGCCTACACGTTTGTTTACAGCTAATTAACTCCCTAAGAGACGAAGCAACTGTCCGTACCGGACTGTATCATCGTAAATCACGACACTATCGATGACCCCCTGGAAAAGATACCTTGAACGTTTGTAGTTCTAATAGTATCACTTGTTTGGTTGCTTTTTCTCATTTTCAGATCGAATAGTTGAAGAAAGTGCCTGAAGTTGTAAAAGCAGACGTTTCGATTGCGATAACAATGAAATGCGTCTGAAGCGCGCATAATAACGGACCGATCATATAACAATTTACTTTATCATATGAGGACCTGCTCTACCAAACTGTAACCACAACCTCATCGCACGCATTCTATTTATCAATCAAGTCAGTCGGCCTAATTATCTCAAAGGGTAAACTCACTGCTCTGGAATTGCGTTTTCTAGTTCATTTTGTTACTGTCTAATTTTAAATGTTTACAGTCCACTAGTTAAGTTGTTGAAAATTTTATTATAAATCAAAGTTAAGAGTATAGTGTTTTATTTCTGTAATTTGCCAAGTTACTGGGTTGGTCAAATATCCCTGGAAGTTCTAAATTTCCCACAAAAGGATAACATTTTACATTCCATTCTTGGTTAAGGTGCTTCCACGTGGAGAGAATGGCTATCGACTCTCCTGCACAGCAGATTTAGAAAAAGCCCAGCAGTTAGTTAAGGATCTTTTAAATATATTGAAGGCGTGCTCTGGTAATGGATCTTCGGAGTTGCAAGATAGTATACAGAAGAGGTTTAATACTGGAGTTGTTTGCGTTAAGAACTAAATAACTAATTTGACGATCACTGACTGTTAAATGTAATGGTGTTTTACTGAAATTAAATACTGATTTGATACATATAAAAAAAGGTTTTCTTATCTATATTTATCAATTTTTATCATATTTATGAACCACTAAACCTAGATTAGTGAGACAAACAGTGGCAGATTAGGCAAATATTTGTTTTTAAACATCGTTAAAAAACGATGATTCAAGCAAAACTTTGCAAGATATAAAACTTCATTGGGTCTTTTGTTCAATAAAGAAGTGTGATGTCAGACCTCATTTGGGGCATAAGGTCTCACAGGGTAAATCGAGGAGAGATTGACCATCTTTCAAAACACTGGCAATAAATACTTTATTTTTTTTAATAAACCTTTGCAAAAAAGTTCAACGTAAACAAACATTTTGGTATTCTATTTGATACAGTTTAAACATTAATGCAAGTTAAAAAATAATTATAAGATATAAAAAACTAAAAACTTAAATTGGTCCATCTCTCCTAGAAGGTATAGGAGAGATGGATCATCTTTTAGAAAACTTTCAGTAAATTATTAATTTATAAGAATTAATCTCTAAAAAAAAGTACAACGTAAATATATATTGAAAGAACTCGTCCATTATCTCAAAGAGACTTACGTAACTAGAGAAAAAAATGAAAACTCCAAGTCTCAGTCTCAAAATGTCTTTTTAATTATTCAGGTGACATGTTTCGCTAATAAAGCATCATCAGACCTATAATAAACAGGAAAACACACGTAACTACAATAAAACCTTACACTAAAACAAAATCAAATATTAAAAATTAGATAAAATTACCTTATAGCTAGGTGACCTGCTAAGTACTGACAAATATAAATATAATATTTAAATATAAGAATACCCACATATTTTGTAATAAAAAACAATAACACGGCACAAAAATTCAACAAAAAATATAAAAAAGGGAAAAAAAGGGAAAAAACGTGACAGGTGTAGGATTTATCTATCACGATCCTACACCTGTCACGTTTTTTGTTGGTGATCTATTTGACGCAGAAATTCGACAAATAAATGTAAAATATAAAAAACTGAAAACTTAAATTGGCCCATTGCTAGAAAGTCTTGAAAGAGATCTTGTGTACACTAATTTAGTCTTTTCTTCCACTTTTTCATAATGGGGGCGGCACCGCAGAGTTGGCATGTGTTGGTGTAGGATGTGCAACCTTCGTGCAACCATCTAGAACAGATAATGCATTGTAGCCAGTTTTTTTTTCTTTGTAAGGCGATAATCTTCAAGACACCCGACGCACTGATTTTCTAAGTCATCGAAGGTTTCTTCCCCGCTAGGCGAATCATCCAAAAGTACGTCTTCATCAGATTCTGAAGAGGTACACTCATGCCTCCGTTTCTTTTGCAACACTTTTTTAGTACATTGTGGTGATTTATTCTTGGAAGGTTCTTCTTTCTTCTGCCTTTTAAGCTGATGTGTTTGTCTCTGCGTCTTCTCGCGAATTCGAGCCATGTAACTTGGTGATGTTCAGTTACCTACTAGATTAGCACGAGCCTTTTTCATTGCTGGTGTTATAAGAGGCACAGGAGAAAGCTCCTAAAGTTGTTTCCCAGGTGTTAATTCTTCTTCAGTAGGTTCTTCCACACTTTTCTGCTGCATTCCAGAAGGGCCTGGTTGAAGTGAGTCACATTCGCGAGGAAAAGTTTGAGAACAAATTTCTTGCAAAATAGTTTCTGTTGCCACTTCTGTGAGGACACCTTGTTCCCCAAATGTGTCTCTTGAATGTAATGCAGCCTCATTTGGTGGCTCCGTTAGAAAAGCGTAATCGGGTATTTTATCTGAATTGTGAGGCCAGATTCCTGTTGCCCGAAAGGCCGATACGGCATTGCTGACTGTAGCCGATTTGCCCCAGGCTTACCCTAAAAGTTTGCCGAATTGTAATCGATTTAACTTCCTAGTGGGGCTGCATTTGATCATCCTTCTACACGAATCGTAATAATGCCCCTTAAGGGTCTTGAAGAAGGCCCGATCAAGCGGCTGCAAGTAATGCGTAGTATGACTCGGCAAACAAAATATAATAATGTCGTTATCCTCAGCGAATGTCAACGTGGCAATTAGTCGTGTGGGAAGTGTGTCCGTCTACTATTAGCACAACCTTTCCAGGTGCTTTTCTAGGGTAGAAATGATTCTGTAGCCAATTCAGAAAAATTTCTGATGTCACGTACGTTGACTTTTTTGACATGCGTACACGTGAGCCAGGTGGCATTCCATCAGCCCATTCCGCTTTAGCATTTTTTCCCTTGAACACGCAGTAAGGAAGCAAATAAACTCCTTCTGCATTACAGCAGGCAACTACTGTAATCGTTTCACCCTTTTCACCCGGGCTAATTGAAGGTATACTTTTCGATCCTTTCTTAGCCAGCACCTGCCCAGCTCGCGTGTTCAATTGTAGACCTGTCTCGTCCGTATTATAAATGTTGCCAGGCCTGCCAAACAAACCATTCTCAGAAAGTACAGCATCGAGTTATTTAAAATAGTTGTCTACAACATTTTTAGACATTCCCAAAGCTCGCGCTATTGAGGTATTTTCATCTTTGCGAACAGTAATGTCTGAATTCCGTCTTAAAAATTGAAGCAGCCATACGTTACCAGCTTTACCTAAAAATTCAGTCAATAATTAGCTAGTCTTTAAGTATGAAGATGATTTACTCACCATCTTCCCGATTAAAATTATGTTGAGTTCCAAGACGTTCGGCTAAATTATAGGCCATTATACGTACTTCCTATCTAGTCGGTGCAAAGCCTCTTTTCTGTAATTTTTGGATGTGGGTAGCGAGCTTGGGCTCTGCTTCTCTCCCAAGAAGCTGCCAGGGCCTAAACAATCAGTTTTATTTAGATTGCTAGCTGCAAGTCTGCGTTTAAAAGTAGTTTTTGGAATGTGGAATGCTTTTGCTGCTTCGTTAACAGCCATTTCGCCAAACACTACTGCATTAATGGCAGAATATAAGTCCTCTGCAGACCAAGAACCCCTTTCGGGCACATTTCGTTTGCGAGTATACTGATTGGGCATTATTATCCTGAAACAACAATCATTTATTATATAGGTCCATCTCTCCTATCCCGTGCTGGTCCGTCTGTCCTAAAAAAGAAGGATAGATGGACCAGTAAATCCTCAAGCAAATAAACATGTGAACACTCTATTTTTGAGGTTAAGTGCATGCCGAAATACATATTTGCCTATTACATGTCTAAAACGTGACTTAAAACTTACCTCAAGTGAAGTAACCGTTCAAAGAAAAAAACCATGCAAAATTTCGATGACGATTCAGAACAAAATAACTCGATAACTTTTAAAAAACGGCACACACACGCGAGTAGCTGTACTACCGATCAACAACTAATGCTATTGCATCATTCTACACCGGCGCGGCAAGCACTGTTGCCACGGTTTCCGAGATATCGCGAGTGGTCCATCTCTCCTCGATTTACCCTATTAAAGTAATATTTTTGAAAAAGAACTCGAAAAAACGTAAATTAATAAAACAAACAGTGACAAATTAAACAGACATGTGTCTACAAACAAGACTAAAATGATTTGAGTAAAACATTACAAGATATGAAGCTTCATCTGTCGTCCAATAAGGAAGTTTTGCCTCAGAGCTACTAATAAACGTAGATTAGTTAAATAACCAGTGACAGGTTAAGCAAATATATCTTTACAAACTTTGTTAAGGAAGTAAAATGAATTAATCAAAAGTTTGCAAGATACGACGCTTCATTGGATCTGTTACCCAGTAAGAAAATTTGACCTCAGGACTCTGGCCTTGAAATAAAGAGATATTTATGAAGAACTGCCAAATGGAGATTAAAGAAACAAACAGTACAAGACTAAGAAAACAATTGCCTATAAACCTTCTTAAAAGACTAAAATCATTTGATCAAAACTTTGCAAGATATGAAAGTTTTTTAGATCTATAGTCCAATAAAGAAATTTGACTTCAGACTTGAATCCTCGACATAAAGTGATATTTCTTAAGAAGTAGTAAATATAAATGAATAAAACAAACAGTGACCAATTAAGCAAATACTTGGGAACAAATGTTGTTAAAGGACTAAAATGATTTGAATAAAACTTTGTTGCAATAAAGAAGTTTTACATGCGTGGTCATGCCTCGAAACGAAGTGATTTCTACTAGTAAACGTAAAGTAGTAAAACAGTGACAGATTAAGCAAAGATTTTTCTACAAACTCTGTTTGTAAAATTTTTTCATAAAGCTACCCAATGTCCAGATATTGTGGTTAAAGGTATGTCATAGTAGGATTCACCAGTAAACACTTTTTTTCAGTCAATATTTAGAGTTTTTTTACCTCAAAATTAAACAGTAACACTCCTTTTTAATGCATAAAAGAATTTTTAATAAAGTTCTTTCAACTTCAAGATTAGATTACTTAAAGGACTATAACTTCTTTACTAATGCATACATTTTTAAATTTCAGAAATCACACTTTAGAGCACAAAATTGTACGTTTTTTCTTCTGCTATACGATATCTTTCTAAGTACCCAATTCCTGAATGATTTAGTTTAAAATATTTTATAGTCGGATTCGCTACTAAATTTTCTTTTAATCAATTTTTCGAGTTCAAAAGCTTCTTAAGTGTATATTAACATGGTAAGAGCACATTCACCAAAAAAAAATCTTCCCAAATAAATTTAACAAAAACCACTGTAACTTTATTACTACTTAATTAATTTGAAAAATTTAAAAATGTGACTTAAGTGAAGCTTATATTAAATAATATACTTTGTGGCCTAATATAAAAAACTCACGGTCATATTCCTTGTTAAAAAGATATTCAACTGAAAAGTTCAATATGCCCATATTTTTTTCCAAATAATAAAAGGAAAAAAAGGCCAATATTTCACCCATTAAACAACAACAAAACGAAACCACTACGCAACAGTTCCTCGCTCTTATTTAATATCGTTCACAATAAAAGGCCGCTTAGTTATGGTTACATCGAAGAACACAAATATAATCACACTTTTGTTATTTTCCCATGAATTCCATTATTTTTTTTAACCCCATCTTCGTCGGCTTAATACGAATCAGTTCCGAGAATATCGCAAAACTCTCCGTCGATTAACTTACTCAACCTGATTTTAATTAAAACCCTCAAGATTAATTAAAATGGCGTTTCCAATTTTCCAAACCCCGCCGCCATAAATGATAAAAAAAAATGTATCCGATCCCCATAATTTGTAACAATTTAAGGCATATTGTCCGGCACATTCCGATCATTTGTATCGATATTTTGATTTATGATAAACCGCGAGAGAGGTGTACAACGCAACACAACAATGACCCCGGAGAGATTTACAGTTAAATAAAATCATCAACAATGAATGGAGCTACAATGATGATTTATCGTTTTTTTTTTCTCTTCTCGATGATTGTGCGCCCTGTATATTAAAACCGGGGAGAAAATGGAAAAGGGAGCGGAGGTGCGGGAGGAGGCAATATAAAAGTGGGCGCGGTTGGCATTTCCATTTCCATTTCGCGTCACAAATTGACCGGACGAGAATGTCTGACCTGCCTGACTTTCCATTATGGAAACGCGTTTTAAATGTCGCCTTTTTCTGATGTCTGGAATAGCATGTTTTATTTTTTGGTGTTTGGTTTCGTTATTCGGTGCATGAATTTATTTATTAAAGTGCATTGACTTATAATAATAATAATAATAGTTTATTAACGGTGATAAGATACAACCATTTCTATGTAAAAATATTTTTACATAGAAACATTACATTTTTATATAAAAAATATGTAACTATTGACTTAGAACATTGAAAGGCTAGAATTAGCATTGCCGTGGAACTATGGGCAGTTTGTTTGCTTGCAACATATCTGATGCAATGATGCATCAGATAAGCAAATACTTCTGTAGAAATGGCACAAGACAGTACTACCGTTCCTCTTTAATAAAATATGAAGCATTTTTTTTCATAAAATATAATAAGAAACTCTACAAAGAAGTCAACTTTCAAAATTAAATGAATGTAGAGAACGTATATTGGAGAAAAAGGCAACAAAATCGCAACGCCGCTCGATCGCATTGTTGATTCCACGGATACAAGTAATCTTTACCAGTGACGTTGTCAAAAAATAATTAAGTCGAAATGCTCAAATTATAAACAATATTACCGTTTATGAACTGTTTATGCGTTTTTTTTAACGTACTTCATTAGAGTAAAGGTACTTATGTATTAAAAAGCATTTTTTATGGAAAATCAATATTTTATAATTATTATAGATTTCTTAATAAGTTTTTATTATTTTACGTTTATGACGACGGTTGTCCCTTGATATGATGTTATGACAATATCGGTATTTACTTGTGAAAAGATCAGCTTAAATCACCTTTTTCCCGTAACAGTTCACAACACTAAAATGACTCAACCTTTTTCCTTTTTCAACCAAAAACTAAAGAAAAAACACAGAACTTCACAAATGCTGAATGTAAACATAATGCCGTTTGTCAAGATGACATTTCGCAAGATGACATCAGCTTTTGCCTGCGGTGTTGCCATTTTAAATTTTTTAGAAGCGGTTTAAGGAATAAGAATGTTAATAATTTTTTTTTGCTTTGAAGGTGTTATTTTTGCAGTTAGAATAACATATATCTATTATTTTTAATCCAAAATCTAAGATCAATAAGTTAAATTAACATTATTATATGTGTTGATATACAGAGAATCCAACAACACTTAAAAGCTCTGGCGTGTTAGTCAAGGAATTTACAATTTTATGGAACAGAACGAAATCTAAATAAATCCGCCTAGTTGTTAATGTTAATAACTTAATATAAAAAATATGTTTGAACCCTTTTAATTTCGCTTTTATAGACTTCATAGCTTGGAGACCAGACCGAAGACCCATAGTGCAATACTGATCGTACAATGGAACAGTATACAGATTGTACACTATTACAATCCGTAATAGTGTATTTTAATTTTAATATTCATAACAAGTTAGGTAGGATATTGAAAAGAAGAAACGAGCTCAGAGATTAATATATTAAACCTCAGCTCCTAGATATATAAAAAAAATCTATTATACCTCAAGTAAATTATTGTATTTAAAACTTATTGAACTTAGATTAAATTAAGAATATCGAACGGTATCATTATAGATTTGAGTTAATATTTCTTTTAAATAACTGAATAAGTCTATTTTCTTCTTCTTTTCAATTTTTGAGCGTGTGAGATAGTAATTTCTAAATTGGTTTTTGCTATAAGTGGCGTAATACCCAATAAAATAAGTAACTCATTATGAATTCGTCACAAAAATACAAATTTTATTTAATATGTAATTATACATAAAATTAATGTTCTTTCTTGAGAAGCTAATTATAGAACATTTAGTAAGATTATTAAGACAATTGAGATTAAGACAATTCAGATCATCCCAGCCAGCAAAACCATCCAGATCCCTTTCAAAGCCACACAGTTCCAAATAATTTCAATAACTTTAAAAGTTTTTTAAACCAAAAGCAAATAAAAGTAACTGGCTTGCGAGTATATAATTGTCAATGTCATTTACAAAACAAATTAAAAGAAAAGAAGACAAATGAGCTCCCTGGGGCACTCCAGATGCAACATATATGTTAGAAGGCTCAAATTCCCAAATCTAAATTTTTTGATCACAATTGATAGTAGAGATAGCTAGAAATCCATTGCAGAAGAGGTCCTTATGCACATTTAAGTTACTTTGTCTCGACCTTCCAAGTTGAAAAACTCTCAATCTTATAAAAGCATTCTAGATATTTTGAAAGATGTCATTAGAATCTGTAACTTTCATAATAACTTTTAAGATTGAGAATTAATATTAACTGAGATATTTACGAAAATCATGAAAAAGCAGTTTAAGCTTTGAGTCATATGGAGTCAGACTTCCACGAGCCTTACTTCAAAATCACTTACGAACCTACTTCAAAATCCATCAATCTCACAAGAAAATTCGTTTTAGATGTTTTGAAAGATCTCATTATTATCTATAAGTTTTATAATAACCTTTAATATTGTCACACCAACTGAGATATTTAAGAGAAATTTTGAGTAAGTGGTTTAGCATTGTGTCATAATGGGTGGAATGCATAAAAAGTAGTATATGCTAATGCTTCAAGTATGTACTACATTTCTAAAGTTTATACTACACTAATGAAGCATCTACTACTCTCTGTAGCATATAGGTACTATTATGTACGCGATACATAGAAGAAGGTGCTATGCTTTGGATGTATCTACTAGTTATAGTAGTATTTACTACAGTTTAAATGAAGTTGGTGTTTGACAAACTTCGGCCCCAGCAATCAAAGTGTTTTAGTAAAAAATGGCAGTTTTTATGGATGTGCATCGTCAAAAAACAAAGAAGAGAATACAATAATGATGATTTATATCGAAAAGTATTTAGGTAATTACCATACATTTAATAGATTTTTCTATCTCAATCATCTAACCACGCTTTGGTATTTTAGATTTAACAGAGAAATTGAAGAGTGGCTTGGACATTATTTTCTCTAAGATGATAATGAACCGGTGAAAACAAGGGGTGGAGCCCTGTAACCGACTCGGAAAATGGAGGTTTTTTTCAGAAGTTTTGGTGTTTCTAGTAAATTAACTTTGTAATTTGAAAAATTTAAATAACTTTTCTTACAGGAGATCCTGGATTTCAGTTGGTGTTGATCTAGACGCCAATCAAAGCACTGTTTCCAGAACCTTAGCCACGGTATCTAAAGCAATTTATTCAAAAAGAAACAATTGGATAAAGTTCCCCAACACTAACGAATTGCTTAGAGTTACTATTAATGAGGGAGTATGTGGTGAGCGAATGCCCAGGGTTATAGGTGTTATTGACTGTACCCATGTAAAAATAACAAAACCATCTATTCACGGTGATCAATACGTGAACAGAAAAGGGGTATGCTCAATAAATGTTCAAGCTACTTGTAATGCCCGAGAAATGTTTACAAGTGTGGATGCATTTTGGCCAGGCTCCGTACACGATAGTCGAATTTGGCGAAACTCCGTAGTGCATGGAATTATGTATAATAATGTGCACGAAGCAGCTTTATTAGGTGATATGGTGTTGTTATTGACACGGGACCACGGGGCATGGTTATTGACACCATATAAAAATCCAACTACACCAATGCAAGAAAATTATAATTTCGTCCATGCAAAGGAACGATGTGTCATAGAGCGCTGCTTTGGTCAGTTAAAACGGCGTTTTCCAATGCTCCAGTATACTTTTCGCCTAAAAACTGAAAACATTCCGGAACATATTGTGAGTGCATTTGTACTTCACAATATAGCTAAATATCTACAAGATCCATACCATGATTTTGATCGAACTGAGATGGAAGTTCAGCATCCCAATGAACTAATGCCAGAGGGTAATCAAGCACAAATTCGAAATCAAGGTACACAGCGCAGAAATGAAGTTGCTAAGTTTTTATTTCGTAATGATAACAAACATACCTAATAATTTAAGTTATTATTATTATTATGATAATTATATACTAAATAGATAACTTATGAAATGTTCAATAATAAACTAAGTATAAAAAAGTAACAACTAAATAAACTAATTATTTCAATTTTAAGTTTGTGACAAAATATCAAACTATAAAAGAAATAAATGGATACTACACCTCATATTATATTTAAATTATGGGTTCATACGTAGATTTTATATTCCTGTTAATAATCCAACATGTCCCGCCTAATTAAATGGTCAACTAACTGCCCACCAGCTTTGGCAAAATTTAGCAATGCAATAGCGGCCCGTTCCTGAGCTTCGGCTGAAGACTGTTAAGATCGAGAAGCAGAAATTTGGGCTTCGGCTTCTTCAATTTGTTTTCGTAGACAAGTCTTTTGTAGTTGAATAAGTGTCTTCTCCTTATCAGCTGCTTTAGAACCTTAAGGTGTCATGACTTTAACTTGTTTGGAGCCAGATTTAGAACTGAGGAAGTCATCTTCATTGTTTTGGATGGAAACATCAATCTTATTGCTTACACCGGCCTGACATGCACCTGGTACTCTGTGTAGAACTGGGTTTTCTCCTACATCCCTAAAGTCGCAGAATTTTTTTTGCCATTCCGTCAGTACAATTCTTTTATTTCCAGTTTTTTTCAAGTCAACTATTTTCTTAACTTTTGTTTTCATGTTATTAAACTTTTTCAAAATTTGTTTTGTGTCTAGGTTTTTTCCCATTATTTTATTAAAACCAGTTGTTAATTTTTTTAGTGCATCTTCTTTTTCGTTTTTAATTTTTGGTGTCATCTTTTTATCAAATAAAATTTGATAACTTTCAAGTAGAGTAACAAATAATACTTGTTCGTTTTTATCTTGTCCTAGGTCTTTTGTTGCATCGGAATCTGAAGAATCACTCATAGTTAAACCAGTATTATAATCACTGAACTTTTAAAAAGTTTGAATGCTAAACGAATTACACGAACATACTTAATACTAATAGACGCACTGATAGAAAAACGAGTTTTGACAAGTATCTTGTCAGTTTTGAGAACTTTGACACGCGCTTACTGCGACACTAGTAGATACTTTTCTCTTAAGTAGTAGGTACTTCTGTTGGGCCGTACAGAGTAGTATTTACTTAATAGGCGAATTAGATACTTTTATGTAAAAGCAAATGCTACAAAGTAAATACTTTTGAGCGAAGCATTAGCATCTACTACTTTTTATGCATTCCATCCATTGTGTTATTAAGCATTATCTGAAAAAGTATCAATCTCACAAGAAAAATCATTCTCATCGTTTTGATAGGTCTCAGTAAAATAGAATTATTACAATAATCTTTAATATTATCAATTTAATATTAACTAAGGTATTCCTGAAAAACGTTGAGTAAACTGTTTCACTATTAAATTATATCAAGTCAAACTTCGAGGGGCGTTATCTCTCTAAAAAAGTATCAACCTTATAAGAAAAGTCACTGAAGTGACTTTTTGAGATTACGCCCCTGGAAGTTTTTCAGAGATACCTAAGTTAATATTTAGTCGATAATATTAAAGATTATTATAATTGTTTTATTTTACTGAGACGTATCGAAACGACGAGGATGATTTTTCTTGTGAGGTTAATAGTTTTTGAGATAACGCCCTTTAAAGTTTGAAACAATATATATTAAAATAGGAACTGTTTACTTATGTTTTTAACAAATATCTTGATTTATATTAATTTAATAGTTTAAAGAGTTGTAGATTTTAATGAGATCTATTAAAATGCTAGTTATTGAGAGGCTCTTGGAAAGGTGACATAAACTAATTCAAGAGTAGGATTGCTTAGTCAAAGTGTGTTACTAATATTGCCAATATTTAAGTAAAAGCTGTATATAATAAAAGTATCAAGGCATGTCTGAAATTGACATAAGTAATCTTAAATGCCGATTTCCTACGATACATCTTACTAATTAATCGTACTCTATTTACCATTAAATTAATTTTTCGCAGAATAGAATACTTTTACAAAAAAATTTGAAAGAACATAAAAGTTTCATTACAGTTTGGCTTTCATTACAGTATTGAATGCTTTTCGAATTTAACGTACTAGTGACAAAGGTATGATCATTTAATTAGACCTAGATATGCACATTACCTTAAAAAAATATATTAAAATCAAATCACATTATAAGTATCTGACTATAACAGTGGCGGCTCATCAGGGGAGGCAAGGGAGGCTTAGCCTCCCCATCAAATTGTAATGAAATAATAAAAATATTTAACAAAAATAAAAAAAGAAAACATTTTTTTTTCCAAATAATAAGTACCGACTCTATAACTTCTAATACACCAATATAGCGCGAACCAGCCATACGTCATACTGTTAATTCGCCGCGACTCGCATCCTTTTTTAAACAGTTGTAAGAAAAGAGAGAAAGTTAACCGGCTTCATACACATCGACACAGAACGTGTGCGAGAAGGCGATACATTACGAAATAAGAAAAGCCATACGTAGCATAGCAAGGGAGGCAAGCCTCCTCCAGCGGTCAAAATCCAACGGACCGTGCACTCGATTTGGCACCGACAAACGCCGTTTTCATCGCGCGAAATAAGGCGCCAAGGGAGGCTAGCCTCCGATCATCTGATTAACCTGATTTTTGTTTTGTTTTGAATTTTCAGCAGTTTTCAGTCGTTTTGATTTCGGTGATTGTCGTGTCTTTTGCCCGCGAATTTTGACACGGTAGGTGGTTTTGGCTAACGGTTTTATTGATGAGTTTTGATTTTGTCGATTCATCGATTTAATTGTGCGGCCGGATTTCCTTCTATGTTAGTGTTTGGTACTTAATTTAAGGTATTTATCGTGTTTAATAATTTATTATTATGTTTATTTGATGCAAGGTAAGATATTTTTATTTAATGGCTTCTTTTATTAATCATCATATCATTTCTAATGTTTGTTTGCTAAAAGATGGACAAATTAAATGAAATCAAACAAGCTGAAGATTTAATAGACTGGCTGCTATTAAACAATTTTAATTCATTAAGCTTTGATGCAAAATATTATGTTATTAAGACTTTGGGCAGCCTTCAGCCCCATTTAATTTCATTGCGATCTGCAGACAATCGACAAAATCGAGGGTTTAATTTGACTTGGTACAGCAAATATGATTGCTTGACCGGATCGGTTAAAAGAGAAAAGCTTTTTTGCTGGGCTTGTCTGTTATTTTCTGTCCAAACTGAATATTCTACGTAGTCGAAAACTGGATATTCTGATTTAAAAAATTTGCCTCGGTCCATTGAAAGACATTTAAAATCAAAGGAGCACATTTCTTCGTCTTGTAAATTAAGGCTTTTTGGAAAACAAAATATTGCTTCTGCTTTAGATAATGCTCAAAAAGAAGCCATTATTTCTTTTAACAATCAAGTACGTGAAAACCGGTCAAATTTAAAGCGGCTTGTTGACATTACTCTTTATTTAGCTTTACAAGAACTAGCTTTTCGCGGACATGATGAGACCGAAGAGTCTATTAATCGTGGCAACTATAAAGAACTTTTAACGTTGTGGTGTACGATTCAAAATTTGACGAATTTTTAAAAGGTAATGTTTTTTCGGGCACATCAAAAACGATTCAAAATGAAATCATTGAAAGTTTGTCACATGTCATCGATGAGCATATTTTCCAAGAAATTTAAACAGTCTCTTTTTTTGCATGTATTTCCCAGACGAGACTACGGATATTACTTGTAATTCCTAACTTTCCATTGTTTTTAGGTATGTCAAAGACGGCAAGGTAGTAGAACGGTTTATGGGGTTTCATGATGTTTCATCTGGGCGGACTGCAGACGATTTATTTAATCTCCTGGTTAATAAATGCGACAAATTTGATTTCAGGCGTAAGCTAATTGCGCAAACATATGATGGGGCGGCAGTCATGGCGGGACATTTAAATGGCTTGCAAGCTAAAATTAAATCGATAGCGCCCTATGCACTTTTTACGTATTGCCATGCCCATGCACTAAACTTAGTTTTAAGCAAGGCATGCAATAATATTAAAGACTGTCGTATTTTTTTCTCTAATTTGTCAGGATTTTCTGCCTTTTTCTCCAAGTCCACCAAGAGAAGTCATATCCTAAATGAAATTTGCGGTAGCCGAATGCCTACTTTTGCTGCTACACGGTGGAATTCTACATCAAGATCTGTGTTTTCAGTGCATACACATAAGGAAAAATTAATAGATGTTTTTGATTTTATTCTAAACAGTGAGGATTTTAAAAATGACGACCAAAGTATCAGGGAGGCGAAGGGTTTTAAGTATATTTTAACAGGCCATAAATTTTCTTTTTTGCTTGAAACATTTAAACTAGTTTTTGAGCAAACTGACGTGGTTTTCTCAATTCTTCAAAATAAATCTTTAGACATTAATTTTTCAAAAAATCGATTAAATAATTTGACTGAAATTTTGCAAAAGTTTAGAAATGATGAGCAGTATTTTTAAAAAGCATTTTTGAAAAACTTGATGTTAATGTTGAGCCGCCAGTAAAAAAAAGAAAATCTAATTTTGACTTACCCGATTTGCGACAAAATTATAGACAAATCTATATTGAAATAATGGACACCATAACCATGGCTTTCTATCTGCAGTTATCCTTTAGCCTCCCCTTTCCAAAAACTCACGAGCCGCCACTGGACTATAACTAATTTTTCTAATGTTCAAATATTTCAAAATGGGTTTATTTTATTAAAAAATGTGTAGTAATACAAAAGCTGCGTAATAAACTGCGTTTTCAAAAGTTAGAAAGCGTCAAATATCCATTTAATTTGGCTCCTTTTATTAATATCTGTCTAAAATAATTAAACCTGAGTTTATCCAGCTGCACCGAAGGGAGCCCTTAGTCCTTAGACTCGAAATTCCTCACTAGACCCAAACAATCACAATAAATTCCAACCTAAACGGGAGTCGCAAGGAAACTATTTAAGGGATGGTAAAACTCGTTCTCGGGAAGGCACCGGAAGCATGTATAATAATAATACACGTATACCACTATCGATTCAGCAAATATAATAACCAAATTAAATGAAATTCCGTAGTCAGTCTGTGTTTGTCCTTTTGTCCAAATTGAGGAGCGTATTTTCAACTCGGAAAGTGCTCTTTGACTTGGCTGTGGTCTTTTTCTTAACCTTATCAAACGCCTTTGTACGATCTAAACGTGTCGTTCTTTATGTGGCCCAACTCCGTTTTAATGTAAGTGAATTCTCGGTATAATACCGGACTAGCCTAGATCGAAACCGAGAGATAAGTAAAGGATGCGCGCATGTTTTAATATTTCACATTTATTAACGTGGCATTGTCGGCATTTTTCACATATTTCACGTGGACGTTGAACAAGCGGTTTAGAGGAATTATTCACTTGGTAGATGGTGGTCCTTATAAAGGCGATTTATTTTTACTACTGCATAAGAACTAGGAGTAGACAATGGCATTCTTTTCTTTTGAATAGTATCAAGGGCTTATGCAAGATCCGTTTTTTTTGTTATATAAAGAACATGAATAAGCAAGTTGAAGTTACGGGCGAAAGTTCAAGGACTTGGAAAACTCCTAATCTTACATAGAAAGTTAGGCGTTTTTAAAAGATTTATCTAAGATCTACAACTTTCCTAATAGCTTCTCCTAATATCAGATTAATATTAACAAAAATATTTAAGTAAAACTTCGTCTAGTTCCAGGCTTGAACTTCATCGAGTAAAAGTTCCAGGAGATCTTATTTCAAAACTTAGTCTCATTGAGATATACAACTTTTCTAATAAATCTCAATACTGCCAGGTTAATATTAACCGAGATATTTAGAAAAAAACTTTGTGTAAGCAGTCCCAGGCTTAAATTTCATCGAATAAACGCTCTTAGAGTTGTATATCAAAAACTATGGATCTAGCAGAAAATAATCTACTCTTTATTAATGATAATGAGATGCTATAACCTCTTATCATTCATCTGGATCAGGACAGAGGCTCATTTTGCTAATGACAGCATCCAATTGTATTCGTATTATTGTAAGAAAATGTCGAATTAGCATATCAGCAGTTTATTGAATTTTAACCTTATTAAAAACCCTTCAAAAAAATTGTAACCTTAAAATCATTTCTATTTAACTTTTACTGCCTATAAATGAAAATGGTAAAGAGGGATTAATGCTCTCATTAGCACTCGAATAAACTTTCTTTTAAAATCTCTCTTATCCCTTCACTTGCTAATACAAGAAGAAAGAGCTCAAGAATAATAATAATACTTCTTTATTTGCTCATATACATCCAACAGCTTAGCATCGTCAAAAAGTATAGACTGTCAAACGCCAATAATACAGTGCATAAAGGGAGACATTAATCTATCAGAGTTTTACCTACATAACATAGCAAACAAAAAAAAACTTACATTTTGTTCACAATATAAAACAAAATACAATTTTGGTTCGCATCAGAAATGCTCACTAAGTATGTATGAAACATTTGTTATACAGGTATGAAAGTATAATATTCGATAAATTTTTATAGACTAGGTTAAAGACTATTGTAGAATTCGTCCAATGAGTATGGACAGATCTCCAAAATCAGGTTTTTCGTTACTTGCTTAAATCTATTTAAATGTAGTTGTTTTGTGGTTTCGGTTTGGTTTGTGGTTTATTGCATTAAAAAGTTTTATAGCATTAGTCATATAGCCCTTATGGGTCAGACTAAGGCGGTGTTGTGGAAGTAAGAGATTTTCCCCATGTCTGGTGTCATATAAGTGCCTACTATTAACAGTGCTAAATCTAAAAGAGTCTGTTCTAGCAAACATCAGACATTGGTGAATGTATAGGCCAGGCATTGTCATGATTTTTAAATTTTTGAATAAAGGTCGGGAGTTACATTATATGTCGAATTACTAGGATCATTATTTTTTGTTTCTTTAATGATGTTCCAGATGGTTTTGGATTTGTTATGACTATTTCCTATTTTGTTTGTATAATACGAGTGTTTCGCTTGTTTTATTTTAGTTTTATATCCCTTTATACGAATTTTTAGCCATTCTGAGAGATCTAGAGTACTGTTATGTTTATTTAAGGTAGAAAAGAAGTTTAAGTTATCTCTCAATCTCTTCAGTTCATTAGTCAACGTTGCAATTATCAAGTACCAACAACCAGTCAACGTTTAGTAATAAAGTAACACAGCGAGAAAATCTCTCTTCACAATACGGTCTGAACTCTAAGACCGTTGTGTGGGTGTTTTCAGTACTTTCATTTATTGATTCATATGTATTAGTAATACCCATATGATCTCACATATAGGTGTCCAATAGAGTACATTTATAATTGCACAATTTGTTATGCAGTTATCAAGGCAACTACTTTTTGTGGCTTTTGAGATTCTAGTTGAGCTATTTACCAGGAATTTAAAGTCATATATGCTGACAAGTTGGGTAAACTCGGCTGAAATTTCGTTATCCGCTAGTAGATCTATATTAAAATCACCATAAATAAAGGTACGTTTGCGTCTATCGAATAAGAAATTTAGAACTGTATCAAGACTATGAAAGAACACTTTCAATTTACCTGATGGAGATCTGTAGACACTCAAAACTACAACCTGCAAGGCTTCAATCTCAGTCGCAACGACTTCAAAGTGTGTCTCTATTGACATGTTGTCTATAGTTGGGATCTTCTTTACAAGAAATGGTTGTCTAGTGTAGATAAGCACTCCACCTCCTCCTGCTTCAGTACGGCTGAAACTGTTGGATAGATGGAATCCAGGCAGAGAGTAACATTTCACTGCTTGTTGAGGAAGCCAATGTTCTGATAGACATATTATATCAAAATTCTTGTTTTCAATCTGGATTTCCAACTCATCCAATTTTTTTGGATGTTAACGGACATCATTTTGAGATTGGAAGTCGGGTGTATGCGGGCATCTCCCTCTAATTCAGATTCTGGTTCAGATTTTTCCGTCCATCTAAAAAATTCCGTCCAAGTGAGAAGTTAAACCTTTCAAATGCAGCATTCTTTGGCCAGAAGGAATTACTGTAGATGGTATCCTTTAGTTCTGGAGCCACTCCTACCATAAACTTTTTTTTGTCTGATTGGTTTTGTTTCGGGATACACTGTTTAACGTAGACATCAGTGCAATTGGTATGCTTGGTAACGTAATTTTTTATGTCCATTTCGATGATTTCATTAATTTTTGATAAGAAGACCCATACCCTTCTTTTTTGTTGGACAGACGTGGAAGCTAATTGTGTTTCGTGATCTTCTCGACTTCCAATTTTAAGGTTTTTTTTCCTAAAGGATCGACGTTCTTGTCTTCTTTGATGTTGTTCGAAGCTTCGCCGCTTTGATAGGGATTCTGTTTCAGAGTTTTGAATGTGTTGCTTTTGAGATTTTTTGCCTTTTGCAAGCACCACCACCGCCAGGCTCGAAACCTGGAGTATCATCGTGCGGATTTTCAGAAGACTGTAATGAAGAGGCGGCATTGGACAGTCTGGGTACTGGGACCATACTCGAGCTACCACTATCTTCACGTTGTTCAATGACTGATAACATTGATGACAGTAACACTTTTTGTCTTTGTTTATTTTGTTTTTGTTTTCCCGCCAATTTACTAGGATCGTGGGGCCCTGGTTACTACTGAGGCAGGTCCTGTTCAGAGTTTTTTACTTCCTTAGGGCGCAATTAGTTTTAATTTAAAATCATCATTTTGTTATCATAGGACACTCCGCGAAGAGCAAATTAATATGCCAATGTATATACGTTGCATGCATATAATATAAGTAACCCCGCCACTGGGTCTAACTGTCATTCTTGTCGGAAGTCACTCTAGATTTTACACAAGTGATGTGTGCACGTTGCACCCAGGCCCTTGAAAGTTTGAAAGCTTGGGCGATTTACGGAACACTGAAAAAACTTCTACTTCTCTGCATATAGATGGCGGTAAGAGAGTGACATTACATCAGACTACACGCACTGGCAAGCATCTAATATGTTATATAAAATACAGCCATTTTTCATAGTTCTTTCATAGAACAAGAAGCTGTTATGCTAAATCTGTGGAGAGCAAAAGACACAGTCTCCTGGCTTTTTAACAGGCTCAATATGTTAACACTTGGCGCAAAATTCCTAAGCCTATATATGTCAAGTTATTGTACTCCTCATTCATTCATGCTCAATTAAAGGGGGGGCTTTAAACCAGATGCTCTAAGTTCGGTTAACCTCCCGGCCTTAATACAAGGAAAATTAGAATGTTCTTCATCACAACCCTACCTCTGGTGAGATCACTTGTGACGTTGCTACGTTACATTAAGATGTTTTTTAATGATTTTAAAAATTAATACTTCAAAATATGCTTTCTATTTCTAGACATCCCAAATAAATTACCCTGTAAAGCCTAATATGCAACAGAATTCTTCTTGTTTCTGTATAGATCTTTGAGAGCCTATGTCAAAACTTACTTTAAGACGGACGACAGACCTAAGAAATGAGCAATTTTGGATTCTATGCAAATCTTCGAGTCTGAAATTTTCAAAAGCAAATAAAAAAATGGTAACTCCTGCAAATTTTACTTTTAACGTGTTCACTTATTGCTTCTTTTATGACTAATTTGTTGATAGTTATTTAATTTATAATATTTACTAATTAACACTATTAGTGAATTAATTAAGGAGTCACTCCTTTTTGATTTTATAAAATTTTCATTACCCTTGTACATTTACTATAACATTTTCCCACATCCTGTATAAATTCTATTTTGCAAACTTTGCTCTTTATGCAAGAAAGTTCCTCATTAAATTAGGATTTAAGTTTATATATTATGGAATTTGGAAGAATTTTTATATTTTATTTCATATTTTAACAAGTATGTATCACTGTTAATTTTGATTGTATCAATTGTGATTTTTTTCCTATAATCTCTTTAAAATATAGTAAAATATTTGTGATTTTTTAATTTTTTGTTTTTGCTGCTATAATTTTTGCTCATTTGCTTATCTTTCATTGCTAATTTGTTGATAGTTATTTAATTTATAACAGTGGCGAAGCGTACGAGTAGACAAGGTAGACACTGTCTACCCAAAATTATCCAGTTATTTCTCATTAATTTATTACGTAATTATTTCATTGTTGAATTCAAATTTAAAAAAAAAATAACACAGAATGTAGTCGCTCTCCTTACTAATATTATATAGTATCTAAACGGCTATAATATCTATCTATCTATAATATCTAAGGCGCGCCCCGCCTGACGCACCAATTAAAATAAAAATGCAGGGCTGACACCCAATTAATGTATACGAGCCCCAGGAAGACACATTGATTTCTGTCTTCGGAAATTTGGAGCATCTAATCGAACCATATACGCATCAAGCAGGTGACAGAGGTCCGGCCGCATCAGTATTCAGCCTATTACGTATGCAAAATTTACTCGCGGGAAAGACATTTGAGCTTTTGTCTATCGAAGTCGACCAGCTATTTTATTATGCTCTTGAGGGTTATTGTTTATCGACACGCTTGATCTGGTCGGCCGCAATACATCTTCAGTTTTGTTTTTTGATGAATCTGCATTTGATGCGAGCGCATGCTATTGGGCAGTGTGAATAAAAACTTAGCTTTTGCTTTTAGTATGAAGTATAAGCTTTAGCTTTTACTAGATAGATTTAGCTTTTACTAATAGCATTTGCTGAAATTAAAGTAAATAACCTTTTGCTTTTACTTACTAGCGAAAGCTAGATATTTTAAGTATTTACTTAAAGTTTTTATTTTGTAAATCATCCAATGGTGTTATGCCGTACCGTTTATCGCCTAAAATAAGTCCATAGTTCTGTTGACGTCTTCTCATCATACCAAAAATCTTTGGTCTACTTAAAATACGACTGTCGTGCATCGAGCCAGGCCATTGAGCATCTACGGATGTAAAAATTTCTTTTGCGTCACAAGTTGCTTGCACATTTATACTACACCATCCTTTCCTATTGATATACTTGTCACCATGTAGCGATGGCGTTATTATTGGAACATGAGTGTCAATTGCACCAAAAGCACAGCGAAATTTATACAACTGTACCCACTGGTTGATTGCCTGCTCAGTCGAGTTTTTTGTAGGAAATGTCATCCAAATTCATGCCTTTTCAACTATTTTTGGTAAACCGTGAGATATCGTTTTACATATTGTTGTTCTATGAACTCCTTCTTTTCTGATCCTTATTTGAAATCCAGGATCACTTAGAAATTGCAAAAATATTTGCTCCACTTTTGGCTCCAAAAAATGGTTAGCTATCCAACATTTTCTTCACTAAATCTATACAGATCGTGGTATTCTTTGGCACGACTTTCTTTTCTTTCGGGATAAAATTTTACAGATCTTATATTCATAAATGCAGCCATTTCTACCAAACTGTTTAACAATACTACATTTTTAAGTGAGGGTCTAACAAGCTTGCAAAAATGTAAGCTTTTCCTTAATATTCTTAGTAATTGCTTACTTTTATTCCCACCATTTTTAGATAATGCTAACAACTTTAGCTTTTGCTAATTGTATTAATTAGTAAAAGTTACTACTTACTTTTATCCATTGCAAACTAAGCATTTGCTAGGAAAATGTAAGTTTTAGCTTTTACTGAATTCTTATTCACACTGCCCATTGTAATTTAATAATTAGTATTTTTATTTTTGGGTGTATAGAAAATATTTTTTTAATGGATATTTTAGGGGTTATTTATGAACCACTGTTTGATATTGGCAATTGTATTTTAATTGTGTTTTTATTTGTCTTTAATTAATTTTAAAATAATGGATATTATGGATTTATAAGTTATGGTTATACCTATGTTGTGTTTTTTTTGTAAGTAGTATTTATTTTTATCTATCTATCTTTTTATGCTAGTAGTAATAATTTTTTTCTTTTTTATATCACTACATATTTTTCTCTTTGAGTTAATATTTCATACGCTTTCATTCTCTATTTCATTAAAGTGAATAATATTGAATACAAATTTTTTTCTAATTAACAATTTTTATTGTTTGTCTACCCGAAAGAAAAGTTCACGCTTCGCCACTGATTTATAATATTTACTAAGGACCATTTTTGGTGAATTCTTATTTATTTTATTAAATTTTAATTGACTTTAAACATTTATTACAACCTTTTGTAACAGCCTGAATAAATTCTACTTTAGAAAGTTTATTCTTCACGCAATAAGATTCCTCATTAAATTACCTCATTAAATTGTACATTTCTACATTATGTAATTTGGATTTTTTAAAATACTTTATTTAACAAGCGAATTTTTTGCTATAATCTCTTCTTATAATATAGTAATACATTTTGTGAAAATTTCTTGTTTAATTTCTGAAACCCAAGCCTATGTATCTAGTAAGATATATATGGATCTTTGAGAAATACGTATCGAACAAAAATAGAAAAAGTGCTAAATCGAGGACCTTATTTAATATAAAAGCAAAAAAAAGTCCAAATTTAACACTTTCTCAATCTGACTACTATAACTTCAAAAACAAGCACACATTTGCCACTAGTTTCAAGCGCACGGTATAGTAGAGCGAAATTCGAATTTGGCGCCATAATCAAATTTTAAATTTCTCGCTTTTATGAACGTCACAAACCCATTTTCACTCCCGGTTAGTGCTACTCCTCGACATTCAGAGGGCGCAACAAACAGTTCATTGACGTTTAGTGTTCTATTGGCTCTTATGGGACTTTCTTATCTAAGAAGTATTAATCTATGGTTGCACCCTTGCTCTTTGCAGATTCGGTTAGAATCTTAGAATATAAATTATTATCCCATCTTCATTCAAATATATAAATGTATTTAAAAACAGCGTTGTATTGAGGACAGCAAGAGGCAACCCAGAAATGTGGTCGTGGAAAAGCTTACGTCAAAAAAAAACCTAAATTACGTCCATCTAATTTGCCGGGAATTGTATCTGATCCCATGGAAAAATTCATTCTAATCATTTCGTAGATCTCATTAGAGTTAACCCCTTTAATAATAACCTTTGATGTTGTAACAATAATATTAACTGAGGCATTAACGGAAAACTGTAATTGATTAGTTCCACAACACTCGAACCAAGTTTTCAAAAGCTGTATCTTGATAAGTATCATTCTGATAAAAAAAATCATTCTTACCAGTTTTGTAGACTATCAAAATCTTCAATTTTTATAATAAGCTTTAATATCGTCAGAGTAATACTAACCGATCTACTGAGGAAAAGATGTAAGTAGGCAGGTCTAATATAATACTTATAATACTTTAAAAACTTTTATAATAACCTTTAAAACTATCAGATTAATATTAACTGAGATATGAAGGGAAAACTGTGAGAACGCAGTCCAAATCATAAATTAATATTATTATAGCCCTTACGAAATTAGCTGGTTACTTGTGTGATTCCTATGAGCTACATGTTACTTTCAATAAATGTAAACTTCAATAATAACCCGAGGTGTCTCCGAGAAACAACAAAAGACACATCAAGACGGTCCCATAGAAAAGTTTCTCGGTCCGAGAGATGAACATCAGACGATATGGTGGCGTAGTTCTATTGTGCTTTTATAACATTTTTATAAATCGACGTGACAGGTTCGGTTTCGAAAGAAAAACGCGGCCTTTGACGTACGAGACATGCTTCCATTGCGTTTATTTTCATTAAAACCCGGCAATAATAATGAAAGCGCAACGAATCTCCGACAACGAAAGGTAAAATAATCTAATTTGACTTAATGGCAAATCCATTCTTTAATTTTTCTTTATGGCCCCTGACAAAAGAAAAATCGTCTCTTTCTCCATCTCCATTGTCTTATCTAACTATGGAAAGTTAATTTCGATTCACAAAAGGTCGTAAAGTCTCGTTTCGGTTCTCTCTATTAATGCACTTTAGTGCCTCCCTTGTCTCCCTCTTTCCCCCCGCCCATCGTCCTCCTCACCCCTTTTGATTGTTTTGCTGAAAAGTTTGTTTATGGCACAACTTGTTAAACTCCCTGGACTAGATTCATATCTATTGATTATTCTCCTGTTTCTCTGGAACTGACTTGTTTATATATACATATATATCTATATCCTCGGGTTAAATTTTATATCATGCGCCATGTTACAGCTGATAGATAAGGCCACAGATGGCATATAGAAAACGGGTGGGGGATAAATAAATTATCCGTTTCAAACTCGGATAAAGTGTGTTAAGGTTTTATCTGGGTTATTAAAATGGGGGGGCGGCATTGAAAACGAGTTATTATTGAAAGAGAGAATTTTGTAGTTTTTCTTTGGTACTTTATGAAGTCATGGTAAACCTTAAAACTATCAGATCAACAATGTTTCCTAAGATATGTTGAAGAAGATATTACAACTCGAACTTGATTTGGATGAAATTTCTAAGGGATGTACAGGGTGTCCCAAATTCAAGGGTGACCATTGGGATCTCGGAAACCGTAAGAGTTACGGGGTCGGTTAAATGGAGGCAAAATTGCGCAGTTTGGAGCTTAATAAAATGACGTTTAAAAAATTTTACAATTCCGGATACTTCCGGAGATATAAAAAAAAAAAACGAAATTTGTCAAAATCGTTTTTACCTTCTACCGACTTTATTTAAAGAGATATCGGAACTCGGAAAACTAAAAATAGTTTTTCATTGCCACTTTTTATGTCCTACAAAATGACGCAAAAAAAAATTTATTCGACGTTTCGTTTTTTTTCGATCATCAATTTTATTTTTTCTTATGGGCGCCAAATTGGATTTTCTCATTTTTAAAAAGTATTTTTAGTTGTCTTTAAAATTAGATATCGCACTTCACTAAATTGGCTTAAAAAAAAACTATATCAAATACAGAATATTTTATAGCTTCAGTTTATATAAAATCAATTTAAAGGGTGAGCCATCTATTGGTCCCATTTTGATTAGATTATTAAATAGACAAAAGTTGATTTTTTTTCAACGAATTTTGCTTTATTTGATACAGTGTTTCTTCCGATTAACTATGGAAAATGATTTCATTCAAATGTTGGCCACGGCTGGCTCGGCAGTAGGTCATCCTGGAACACCAATTTTTAAGCACTTTGTCCACTGTTTCCTGGTCAATTTGGACAATTGCGGCACGAATATTCTGTTTCAAGTGATCAATTGTTTGGGGATTGTTGGCATAAACTGCACTCTTCAATGCACCCCATAAAAAAAAGTCTAGCGGAGTCAAATCGCAGCTGCGAGCAGGCCAATGGACATCGCCGAAACGGCTAATCACATGATTGTTGAATCTTGTGCGCAGAAGCTTGATGCTACGCCCGGCGGTATGGCAAGTTGCGCCATTTTGTTGTTCCATAATTCGTCGAGATCGATATCTTCCAATTCTTGCCACAAGAAGTTAGTTATCTTCATCTGATGTTTTAAAAAATTTAATTCAAAATCATGTTGATACAAACACTTTAGTGATGAGAAGCCCTTATACTTATTTAAACCATAATGTTATCTATAATAGTAATAAGGCCAGACTTGGCATCATTATTACATGCACATATTTTCAAATATTTTAAAATTAATATTTCATCGAATAAATTGTCTTTGAATCATCAAATTAATGAGTTTGAACTGATTACTGATCGTGAATTGAATTCTTCTTTTTTATAGACATGTCCGCGAAGGTTGAATCTCATTCATGTTCATATTCTACTAGTAAGATTGAAATTAGCTCTTCAAAAGGCTAAAGTATCTTTATTCTTAATATACAATCCCTAAGAAACAAGATGGATGAGCTTCATCTTTTGCTGGACACATGTAATTTTCCTGATATTGTACTTCTCACTGAGCACTGGTTGAGGCCTAGTGAATGTTTTTTAATATCTGATTATGTTCCTATATCAAATTTTTGTCGTCAACAATCTATACATGGAGGAACCATGATCTTGGCTAGGCAAACAATTGAAACGATTTTTTGTAATATTGATAAGTATGATAATCTTCTGTTAGAGAATCTTTGTGTTTATAGGCCACCTACAGGAGATATTGCTATGTTTCTGGACAAACTTGAATCTCTTTTATCCCAGTTGTCCCTACACTCTAAGGTTATATTGGCTGGTGACTTTAATATCAACTACACTGATGAAACCTTGCCACGTACTTCTCTTTTAAGTATTTTAAATTCTTACGACTTGAAAATGCACGTTCTTTCTCCCACACGAATAACTTCTTAATCTGCAACTACAATTGACTATTTCTCTACAAATTTTGATGACGTTTTATGCACAGTACTCCCATCTGGTATTTCCGACCATGAAGCTATTATTGCTAAAATGCCATATAATACTATATTATCTTCATCTCATTACATGGGAAAAATTTTCAGCAGGAGAAATTTCAATGCTTTTTCTGCTGCTACAGCTTCGGTAAATTGGAATGCACTTGAAACGGCTTCTGACCCGCTTACTTTATTTTTTCAAGTTCTGTGTGATAAGATCAATCAGTGCATTCCTAAAATGAGGCTAAAAACTAAGAAACGAAAACTATGGGTAATGTTTTCGTTTCTTAGTTTTAGTTAATGGGAAAACTATGGAAACCTCCGTTTTTTGACTAAATTGTGCAAATATACCACAAATGAAAATATCCTTGTATATCATTAGAAATACCGTAGTCTGTACAGAAAGACAATTAAAGCAGCAAAATCTCATTATTATAGGGATCGCTTAAATATGTCATCAAGTAGGCAAAGAGAGTGTTGGTCGATTATTAATGATTTTATACATTGCCATAGAAAAGTATCTGAACCGGATTTAAGACCTGACATTTTAAACGACTATTATTGTGATATACCTAATATCTTGCTCAAGGGCATTCGTAGTAACATTGATCCCTTACACTATCTTTAACAAGTGTCGGCTGAGCATTCATTTTTCTTTCATCCTGTCGATCTTACCGATGTAAAAAATGAAACCAAACGCCTAAAAAACCATAAATCATTTGGATCTGATGGGATATCTTCGAGGTTGTTACTCTTTTTGCCTGATTCAGCCTTAAATGCTTTAGTTTCTGCCATAAACAGTTCCTTACATATTGGGATTTTTCCTTCATGTTTAAAAGAGGCAGTGGTTATCCCTCTTCATAAGGGTGGAGATTTGTATCAGCCTTGTAATTTCCGTCCCATTTCTATTTTGTCTACCCTCTCTAAGATAGTTGAAAAACTTGCAAAAAGCAGAATTTTGTCCTTTTTACATCATAATGGCATTTTGTCTGCAAATCAGTTTGGATTTCAAGCCGGTAAAGGGACTCATGATGCTGTTTTTAGCTTTTTGGAGAGCGTCTATATGTCTTTGAATTCTGGAGAGTCATCGGCGGCAGTGTTTTGTGATCTATCCAAAGCATTTGACTGTGTGGATCATGTATGTTATCTAAGCTCGATAAATATGATTTTAGGGGCGTAGCGTTGCGATGGCTTGAGTCCTACCTATCAAATCGTACTCAGAAGGTTACAGTGTCTGGGCGTTTGTCTGCTTCTAGATCCCTAAAATGCGGCGTTTCCCAGGGTTCAGTGTTGGGACTACCGTTATTTTTACTATATGTGGATGACTTGAGTTCATTAAAACTGCAGGGCAAGGTTGTTCAGTTTGCTAATGATACCACCATACTATGGAGACATAAAAATTTCTGAGTATATTAAGACTTGTATCCTTGAAGACCTTCAGATTTTGTCAGGGTAGTGTGCTTCCAACAGGCTCGTGTTTAATATAAGAAAGACGTCTATTATGGGGTTTAAATGCGATGTTCAGGGTCTGATGTTTGATGAAAATTCCCTCTTGCAGAATAAAGAGTGCTGCAAGTTTCTAGGAATTACCATTGATGGTCGCCTTCGGTTTGAAGATCATATTTTACATTTAACTCGGAAATTATCTTCTGGATGTTTTGCAGTTAGAATGGCAAAACAAGAGCTGGGGAAGTGGTTGCACGTTCAGTGTACTTTTCACTTATTGAATCTCATATTCGGTATGGCTTGCCTTTTTGAGGTTTAACCAATAAGGGGCTACTTAACATTATCTTTGTTATTCAAAAATTCAGTTAGATACCTGCGTTCTGCTAAGTTAAGAGATTCTTGCAAACCCCTCTTTATTTCTGAAAAAATCCTAACTCTTTTTTCATTCTTTATCTTTGAAACACCTGCTCTTATTCACAAAATTCCCAAACTACCCTCTGTCACTGGCCATTTGACTCGTCGTGTAAATGATGTTCCCCTACCTATTCCTACATCTTTCCTTACCAAAAACTCATTAATTTACATAAGTAAAAAAATTTACAATCATGTTCCTCTATGTGTTAGACATATATCGGATGTTAAGAAATTTAAAAGAGAATTAAAGACGCTTTTATTGGCTAAAGCATATTATAACCTGGATGACTTTTTTAATGATAGGTTTTAACCTTGGACATGTTGGAAAGTTTTGTTCTCTAGTTTTGTCAACAAGTTTACCTTTATTTGGTAATTGATTGTTTTATTTAGTTAACTTTAATTCAAGTATGTACAAAAAGTGTTGTCTTCTTGTCTTTAATTTTGTTCATTGTTTTGTCAATTTTTAAAATTGTTTTTTTGTTTTGTTTTCTTAGCTTGTAGGATGCTTGTACACAAAATTATTCTTACGTAATAAAGCACATTTTCTTTCTTTCTTTCTTTCTATCATGTTACGATAACGTTTACCATCGACCGTCATGCGACCTTCCGCATTTTCGAAATAGAAAGGATCAATCACGCCACCACTCCAAAATCCATCCCACACAGTGACTCGGGCTGGATGCATTGGCTTCGGTACGACGACGTGTGGATTGTCCGTTCCCCAAATTCTGCAATTTTGTTTGCTAGCGTAGCCGCCGAGGTGAAAAAGCGCTTCGTCAGAAAAGATTATTTTTCGTGCGAAATTTGGGTCATCGTTCAACTCATTTAAAGCCCACTCTGCGAAGCGTAAACGTTGTGGAAGGTCACTATAACTTAAACTTCTCTTCTCATGTTGACTACACAATACAAAAAACAAATAATGTCATCAAAACAATGCAAGCTATCCTTCCAAACATAGGGTGTCCCGTAACCTCCAAGAGAAAAGTGCTGGCACTAACTGTACAATCAGTCCTATTATATGCGGCACCAACATGGGCAACTGCTCTGACTTTTTTTTTTTTTTTTATGGTAAAAACAAGCACAAGAGGAAAGTCCTATGTCACTCTTGGAGTGGTGCTTGCGCGAAGATAAGAAAAATAGAAACAAACTCGCTGCCTGCCAACGTAAAATAGCCATCCTATTCATAATTCCTATTTTCTAATCATTATCTCATTCCCTAAGTAGGGCTCAAACGACTACCTAAGCAATCCCAATTCCACATGTGCACCAACCACACAGCCCCATGTTCGCCCGCCTTATATGCACACACGGGGTTACCGCCCCGTGTGCATATTTTATGATTATATAAATAAACAAATACTTACCCATAATGAGACAGGACAGAAAATTACGATAATCGTACTAGTACAGTAGCCACTCCCAATAAATAATGGGTATGTACCGTTATCAACTGTCAGTACTGAATTTACTGGACGTCGTTCCGATATTTATTTCAGTTAACTGATTCAGTACTGAATGACGTCATAAATGCGTCAGTGACGTCATTAATCTTTACTGGATTGACTGGGGATAAAAGCTACTGTAGGTACAGTAAAATAGTGGGGGAATGGGAATGTCAAAACTGTCAGAAGTGTTGTTGATGTTGATTTCTTGAAACTTCTTGTTTACGTTGTGGGAATTATTTTCCAAGTTCAAAACATAAATTGTTCAAAATAAAAGCTATGGCTATGAACCCCAATAATGTAGCAGCCATGATAGTGGCAAACATCGTTTCCGTTTTATTATTAACTGATGATGAGGAAGATGAACTGGACCAAGAAGACTTTTATATTGCCCAATTACAGGCTTAAGGACAGGCCCGTATTCGCGTTCCAAATTATTTGGAAAACGTGATAAACCTATATTCCGAAGAGGAATTTAGGATGCATTTCAGGTACCTAGGTACAAATTCAAAAGACAATATTATAGTATATTACATTACTAGTGAAGAAGGTGATATTTTTCACTCAAGCGGTGATGTGTTTGAAATTCACACGAGGGTATGAAATTTACTTTTTTCATGAGTAATGTAGGTATACATAATTTTTCCTAAGACCACAAATTTGCGCTCTTTAGCCCTTTAAAGTTTTTAGAAAACTCGTAATTGTGCACATACTGCACTGCAGAAAGTAAAAGGCACAAAAGTACATGTGTATTTTACTTTCTCACAGGAAATATGTTTGTTCGAAAGTTTTATAGGTTAGGTTTTATAGGTTATGTTGTGGTTGTGAAAACAGTGCTGAAAACTGTTCCTTTTTTGGAGCAAAACAGCTGTATCAAATCGGAACGACAAATTACAGTAAAATCAGCACAGTACTATCCTGTACTGACAGTTGAAAACGGTACATACCCAATATTTGTTGACAGTCTTTTTTATTTATGAATAAATCTGTATTTATATATTTGATATGCCTGATTTGCGTGTGGAAATTTGTGTTTATGACCTAAAGAAGTGATGTAAATCCTTCAAAGTTACAGAATTTTGTTACTTAAGGCTTTAAATTTAAATTAATAGCATATATAATGGTCAACGTGATGCCTAGTCGCAAATAGAGTGTAGTTAAGTCGGGTGTAATTGTGAATTATACGTAGGGTAAATAGAGGAGAGATGACGCACTTTTTTTTTCAAACTAGTCTGGATTTTAAAATTAAAAAAAAAACTAAAAAACAAATTCGGATTTTTGTGAAGAAAAGTATTAGTTTTTTATTAGAAAGCAAGAAATTGACAATAAGATTTAATGTTGGCAAAAATCCAAATTTATTTTTTTTTTATCTTTGCGTCATCTCACCCTATGTATATAGGAGAGATGACGCACTGCCTAAGGTTAGTTAACGCATTCTTTTTTAAGCCACACTTTTCAAATTTAATTTTTGAAATGTGTTAAAATTAGGTGTTTAAATAATTAAAAACATAACATCAATATTTTAAAGCTTTTATTGAAAAACAAATCTGTTTCAGAAAAAAGGAACGTAAGAAAAAAAACTCATTCAAACTTAAAAACAGAAAAATGTCTTATTGGCTATCTATTGGTAACAAAGAATTATCTTTTTTGGGCTGTTTTTTTCCCACACAAGTCGCAGAAATTTAGATATTTTGTGCATTCTTCGTGCATCCATCGCATACACTGAATGCACTGTATCCAGTCTTGTTTTTTTTTTTGGTTTTGCTGTATTCCTCTTTACAACCAACGCAGATATCAGATTCATCGTCACCACTCGTCGAATCGTCGTAGGTAACTTCATTATTATCGTCGTCAGATTCAGACTCAGATACACATTTTTTCTTAGCACCTTTCTTTTTTCCCTTTAACATTGAACTTTGGCCTTTTTTTGCTTTGCTTTCTGCCTTATCCTTTTTGTCTTTGATATTTTCAACAGACGTTAAAATGCTAGCCAGTTGTTTGACTCGTTTTCTTGCAGTCTCTACAGCATGTGCCACTGGTACTGGAGATATTTGGTCTAGCATTTTTCCGGGAGTAATGGTATCTGGGTTAGACCAATGAGAACAACCTGGCTGTGGCTCCGGAGAATTATGGCTTATGTTGTTAATGTCCGTGTTATTATCGGAAACTTCCTGTGGAGCGTCTTGTAGACTTTCCTCTGTCAGGTAGGCATAGTCAGGAATAACATCTGGATTAAAAGGTGCGATACCTGTTGCTCTAAACGATGAAACTGCATTTTTTATGTTTGCAGACTTTTCCCACGCAGAAGCAAGTAGTTGTCCAAATTGGAGCCTGGTAATGCGTCTTTCGGGATTAGCTCGTAAAAATAAATTGCAAGCATCATAATAGGAAGCTTTAAAAGACTTAAAAAATCCTCTGTCTAATGGTTGCAAGAACTGCGTGGTGTGGCTAGGTAGACAAAATAATATTATTTTCAGCAGCATACTCCAGCATTTCTACATTGCTGCAATGGGAGGAATGTCCATCAAGCAGCAATAGTACTTTTCCCTGAGGTTTCCGTGGTTTAAATTGGTCCCTAAGCCATTTAAAAAATATTTCACTATTTACATATGCTGACTTTTCTGACATGTAGACTAAAGAACCTGGCGGCATCCCATCTTCAAATTCGGGTTTTTTGTTTTTGCTTTTAAAAACATAGGTTGGTGGAATGTAGGTGCGTTCTCCGTTGCAACATACATTAACGGAAATGGTTTCTCCCTTCTCAGCAGATGCGACTGATCCTATATTTTTGGAGCCCTTTGCAGCAATAACATGTCCAGGACGCGTATTTAATTGCAAGCCTGTCTCATCTATGTTAAATATTCTCCCAGGCTCATTCATTAAACCATTTTCGGTAATTCTTTTCAAGAAGATTAAAGTATATCGCAAGTCCCTTGTTTCTTCAAAGAAAAGAATCAAGCCAGGGATATCCAGCCAAACGAGCTTCTTTATTGAACTTGTAAGGTATATTTAATTGCTCCGCTAGGTTGAATGCCATAGAACGAACAAATCTTCTTGTAGGCGCAAATCCATGTTTTTGAAGCTTTTTAATGTGTGCTACTATTTTAGCTTCGTTTTCTTCCCCCAGCGTGGACGAGGGTCCCAAGTTCTTAGACTGCATGTCCCCTTTTTTACGCCGACGGCGTATAGTGGCTTCTGGAACACTGAAGGTCCGGCTTGCCTCACGAACCGCCATTTCAGTCGCTTCTATGGCAGCAACTACAGCAGCTAACTGCTCTTTTGACCAGTTGCCCCTAGAAACGTTTCCTTTTCTTTTATATTGTGTAGGCATGTCTGCAAAAAAGTTAAATATAATTAATTACAGGCGAAAGGCATAACAAACCAGTTAAATTTATTATTGGTGATTGAGCAAAATATAGTTTTTTAAGTAGGAGCATTTTTAAAACCTGCGTCGACTCGCCTCATCATTAATTGCGCCAACTGATCTTACTATATAAGGAGAGTTGGCGCAATAAATTTAAAATAGCCGGTTTATAATAGCGTGGTCAATTGAGGTTAGGAATACTTAAACAGCAATAAACTATCCTAAAATAATCAAAAACCAAATATACATACGACATAACTTACCTAAAAACTATGTCCACACAATAAAAATATTTTTGGACTAGCACAAATATAATTCTTGAAAAAAAACACCCACTTAATTAACCGAACAGCAAAAACAAGTTATTTATAATCTAATGGCGTGTCTAAAGGTACCCTGCCGTACGGTTAAAATAAATGCGTGTTAAGCGATACGGCAAAATGGCTTCTGCGTCATCTCACCTGATGCGCCAACTCTCCTCGAATTACCCTAAGTAGAAAATCCTTTATAATTTTTAAAATTTAGCATTTTTTTACTTCATCCTCACTTTTTTATCAATAAAATGTTCAAACTCAACATTCTATGTAAAAATTTTCAAAAAAAAATCGGTTTTTAGACGTCCCTTTAACTTTACCGGACCCAAAATTTCTTCCTAATTCGAAAATACTTTAAATACTTTTTTTTATATGATTTAACGGTTTATTAATTAGTTTGACAAACTATTTTGAAAAATAACAAAAAATTCAAAGGTTACTTCTTTAAAATTAAAGGGGTGTGATCTTAATGTAAATTATGATAGAAAATATATAGATATCAAATATTTTAAATCATTAATTAATTTTGAGAATACCCTGATCTACCTCTCTTTTTAGCAAATGAATCCATGTATTATTAAAATCAACCGAACAAGTAGCTAAGCATTTATCTTCATTTAACATTATACATGCACTTATTTACCACACGTAAATTATTGTATTTAAAACTTATTTATTTAACCTTAATTAAAATTAAGTATATCGAACGGTATCATTACAGATTTGAGTTCATATATTTTTTTTAAATAAGTGAAGTCTATTTTCCTCTTCTTTTCAATTTTTTGAGCGTGTGAGATAGTAATTTCTAAATTGATTTTTGCTATAAGTGACGTAATACCCAATAAAATAACTACCGTAAAACCCTATTACTTTGAACGGTCATATAACTTTGAACAAAAAGCCATAAAAACATATTATAAAAATTAACAAAATTATTTAGCAAAATTTTAAATAATCTCTTCGAAATTTAATTTAGATGAAACTCACTTTGAACAGAAAATTTGATTTTTTCTATAAATGCAGTTACCAAATTAAATTCCACTCAACCACTTTGAAAAAATCACACCTTTTCCATCAAAACGATAAAAACATATTAAGATTGAAGCGTATGCAGGCAAAACCTGACTTCTTTCATAACAGCTTTAGCCTTTGTCCCACTTATGAATATTACGTTTCTCCTAACCGTAAACCATATAAGGCCAAAGTGAAAAAAATAAACAAACTATTTATGCAAATCGGTTCGAGAGCAATCAAATAAATCACTGAAAGTCGTCATAAACGGAATTTATGTATTTGTAACACCCTTTAGGTGTTTACTAACTAAAAGCCATTTTAGAGTCGTAATTTTTTAACAGTTCAATTATTTTTTTATTGCCGGTTTTTAGATTTTTACTGCCATATCTTGCGTCATGCAGCCCAAAAAAGAGCACGTTTTATGTTTGAAAACTGATACTATTCTTAGTCAAAACAGTTTTGAAATTTATATTGTACTATTTTGACTATTTTTTAAATAAATAGTTTACATCTTCATAAAATTATTAACGGTTCTTTGGGAAGACAGTGCCAGGTAATAGAGAACGTCTTTATACTTAATATTTATCTTTAACCGTTTTAGAAATATTAGCAAACAAATATTTTTATGTTGATCAGTTCCTGTAAAATATTAACATCTTTGAACCTATCTCAAGAACTGTAAAAGATAAACATAAAGCGTTTGGGCTCATTTTAATCGTGAAGAATAGCCCTATTCAAATATTCTAATTGTATGACGTGTCACAGGAAGCACTTTTTTTGTTCTTCAATTACTCAGAAAATAGTGCTATTTGATAGGAGATATTGTAATATCTACTTAATAAGAAAGCCTTAGCGCTTGGCGTGTGACGTCGCGTTAGGGATAAATAGACTTATATTATTAAAAATTATCGTTAATTAACTTCCTTATATTTGAGTTTTGGTCTACTGGGTGTAGTATTAAATGCAGTCTCTCTACTCCCCTACGCCTGGGCCAAAATTCAGGATATGTATTTATATTTAATAAAATGAAGAATTACTTGGAAATATTTTATTAGACATAAATACCTAAACCGAACTATTCCTTTCGAATCCTACCTTGTATTTACGTACATTTAAAAATATTTTTTTACACATCTTCTCCTTTGTGATTGGCATATCCATCGAAATTTGAGACATGTTATTATACAATATAGTAAAATTAAGTGAAGTTTGAAAGATCTTTTATTAAATATTTCTAGAAATAACTCTTCACATTGATATATCAACGCGGCTTACAAGTATAGCACGTATATTTTGCTCTACTAAATATCTGCTCAATTTTCAAGTTAAACGTTGAAAGAATATAATTTTTTTTGCACCATTCGATAGTGTGAAATGTGTAGAGTTGAAATGTGCAAAGAAATGTTGGTGTTTCTATAACATATTACTATAAAAAGAAAGGCAACATATGTAAGTAATTGTTTTCATTATCACCGTAAACAAGCAGCCATAGTTTTTAATGGCAGTGCAAACTATCTAGAGTCGGCATGTACAGGCCTCTCTGCGGATGACCACTCGCGCCTTACGCACATTAAAATCAAAACACTAAAAATCCTTTGCAACAGCTGTAATGGAAACTTCAGCTGACCGCTATGAGGAAGTCTATCGTAGCATTAAAAGTGAAGCTTTTAGACAAAATCGATATACTAAATACTAAAATCAGCCATCTTGTTGAGTCTCAACGAGGACTCCAAGTGCTGTTTTGGAGCCAAAAACGTTGGAAGAAGTTACCGCCAAAGCGGTTAAAAGAATAAATAGATCTAAAAACGTCTTGATTAAAGGGATTCCAGAATCTCTTTGTAAAATATCCTAAAGTAATTAATTATATTTAATAAACGTATATTTTATAAACACTCTGTATTCGTTTAAAAGTGTCTCAATTGCCCGAGAATTATCTTACATCCTTGAAAATCTATACCCTAAACATAAATAATAATATAAGCAGAGATTGAGAGAGACCCAGAAAAGTAAAAGAGGCAATGAGTGCTAGCACTTCGGCTTATAAAGAGCTATGTATATAGTGGTGTTTGTCCACTAGGTGGATATTAGAATGGTTGTGATTGTTTGTTAGACGCCACTAAAAAGCACCCGATTCCCGTCACCATTCGGCTATCTCCGACAGTCCCATTCGGAAATTTAAATATTATGTGAATGGCGGGCAACCAACAAAAGAGCAATGTTTGCTGCTAGAAGCAACGGTTTCTGGCAATGAGAATAATTAATGTAAAAAATAATTACTGGAATAATAATAATTATTGATTCTTTAAATAATAAATTAAATATAAATAAAGGATGCAAACAAGAAAATTGAATTATTAATTTTATACATAATACCCTAATGTAAGTATAAAAAAATGCAGTTTGGTTGAACGACCCAGTGGAATGGAAATTGAATTATTTTTTTTTGAATAAATATTTTAAAAAATTTCTTTGGGCGAACATGGATTTATTTGATTTTGGATATTATTTAAAATTACTACAGGTTATTTTTGAGAAAGTGTTATTTGAAAAATTTATTTTTCTACTACCTTATAACTTAAGAAAATTTTTAATTTTATTTCCCTTAAGCATAATTGAATTTTTTTATTTGACTATATCTTGTTTATTATTTTTTATAAAATTAATTTTTTACTATTGCGGAAGGGTTGTTGGGTGGGGTCAGAAATAAAACAGAAACCTGTTTACCTAAATGTCAAACGTATAGATACATACATCTTCCTTATCTACTAATCCTTAACTTATCAACATACCATTGAATTATAAAAATTAAATAAACAAACGCTCGGAAGAATAAAAACATTTGTTTCTTGCCTTATTGTTGATTCCAGTTTGCCCACAATAACACCTACAATTTAACCCATGTTAAAAATAATTCTACGCTCTTATTATAAATGTGTTTTAATTATAACCTAAGAAACCTAGACTTAGGTAAGAGGTGAATGTATAAAAAATTAATTTTAAATTGTTTTTTTTTTTATAACAATTTTTTTAACGGATTGTACCTGAATGTAATTTTAACTGTGTCGTGGTTTTTGTTGTTTTAGTTTTTGTACACTTAAAGAAAATTTATTTTAATAGTGTTTTTTTATGTACTTGAAATTACTGTTTTATCTCTGTAATTACTTGAATCCATTTCAGTGTCCTGAGGATGACTTAATATAAGTCGAAACGTCGACATTTAGGTAAACAGGTTTCTGTTTTATTTCTGACCCCACCCAACAACCCTCCGCAATATTGAAGATATTGGGTCACAAACACGAAACTGAAAATTAATTTTTTACATTAAATTGTGCTTATTAATAAGAATGAAAGTAGAAAATGAAGTATTGTAGGAGCAGTGTCATTTCCTCACTGTGGATGCTTTTGCTGGATCAAACTCTCCACTTAAGGAAAGTATGCACTTTGCTCCCTTTTGTTATACAGATAACTATTATTTTTTCAATAAACATTAAGTTCAAGAACAAATAACTATTAAGTTCTCTATATGTGGACATATCAAAAGGAAAAGCCCAACTTAAACAATATGGTATTGTATATTTAGAAAAAATAGATAAATGGAAAACAAAATTTATAAAATATTGTAGTATTGTACTTTAATTTTAATCTTAAATATATAAACATTATTAATCTTTCTGAAATAAGTACCTATTTAAATACATATACTCTTATACCTAGGTAGAGAGGTAATTTTGGTAAGTGAAAACAATGGATTTAGCTAGTTATACTGTTATATAAATGTACCATATATTAAAAGTTTTATTTTATAAATGCTGCAAAGACATGTATATGACTGATTTGAAAAGAAACTTAATTATTCTATGCTAAAATACTAATTTACAATAATAATTTACAGTTTCGATTAATACTCATAAGAAGAAACTGCAAGAAACTTATGAGATAGGTAATCTTTTTTCAAATATTTGCCTAAAACTTACATAAAAAATTATAATACACGTATACATATATACGTAAACCTATAAAAATATACCTACTATTATATAAAAAAAATACTGATAATTAGAAAAAAATATACAATTTATTATTTTTATTTACTGCTCCTTCTTCTTCTTTGATGGAAAATAAACTTGTTTGTCCATTTTTCATTTACTTGTATTTGTCTTATTTATTTGTTCCATCATCCATGTCAGTTGTCTCATGCACCTAGACATTTACAGGTATATGTTAATACATCTTATATAATTTTATAAAAAGGTAACTTACTTATCATAAGTTTCATCATTTAAAGATCTTAAAAAGTTTGATATGCTTTCAATTTCTCTTGTTGATTACTTGTTCAATCGTTGTACTGCTACTTGTTGATTTTCAGTCGTCTTCTCATTAACAAACATTTCAATTTCTAGACTATGGCTAGCTTCAATATTATTGGAAGAACATTCCCCAAGGAGTTCCCCTAAAACAGAATCGCTTCTCTTCCTTTGCTCACACACCATAAAGACAATACAAAAATAAGTATTACAGCCATGCTACTGGTATATAATGTTACCTGCACCAGCTACACATTAAGTACATGTTTAACAATCCTTCACTAAATAGTACAATGAATATGTACAGTATGTAATAAATACTTTGCTAGAATTGAAATTGCTACAAATTTACCTCTAAAATTGCTTTGATTGCAACAATATACTTTTTCAATCTTGTCTTCAATTTTCCTTGTGCGAACAAGTGCATAGTTTGTGCTTATTTTATGCTCTCTTAACCATTCCTCAAATCTTTCTTCACTGGAAAAATGGAAAGTTGAGGACTCTATTTTGATATCATGACTTACCTGTAAATGAGCTTTAAGTCTTTCATAAGTCTCACAAGAATACTTAATCTCTTTGCATAAGGGACAAGAAATGTGTGACTTTGGGTTATCTGGGAGCTGCTGCTTATGAATAACCTTAATATGTTTGTTTTTAGCTGAAATGGAATAAAATATTTTACTGCATAAGTGGCACATATTTTTGTTGATAGTTTGGTCCTGATTCTGATGGTTTTAAATAGAATCCATCTTTACAGCTAAAATCGCTGAATTGGAATTAATACAGCTTTTCAGGTATTATTTTAAAACACTATAAGCAACAATATGGTCAATATTTCACAAAGAAACAAAGGAAAGTTGAGTATAATCGCAATAATCGATCAAATTAGTTGGAGCTTTTTTACAAAAGTAAACAACCAACAACAAACGCAAAAAAAGCGGGAACATTCGTGTCATTCTTGTCATTCACGTCAAACGACCGAATTTTTCTCCGAACATACACCATCACCGGCGGGAATCGGGTGCTTTTTAGTGGCGTCTTTGTTTGTTGCACAGGTTAATCATGTCGACATGTGAGTAATATTTTATATTGTTGTTGTATAAGTCCATGGCTAGAGTTTTATGGTATACCAGAGTTTGTCGCTGTTCAGCGAGGTATTACCTGGTTGTGGTCGATTGTGTAGCAATCGACAGGGATGCCCTCTGAGCGCGCAGTTCCTTCGAGTTGGTCTTGAGTTATAGAGGGCCCTCACTTGTCTTTTCGATTGACACATTTGGATTCTAAGATCTCGGTATATGTTATCTTAGTTTCCGAGTGTTGAAATGCTTACTGCTTAGCGGCAGTGGAGCGTCTGGGGTAGCCTTAACTATTTTAGCGGACACTAGCTAGTCGTCGAAGAAAGAAGATGTATATATGTAAATTATTAGCAAACATAAAGTAACTATATTGATGGTTGTTGGCATGACTGAATCAAGGGGACCGAGGTTCCCCGGTGAGTAAACTTAATCTTTATTAGATGGGTCAGTACAGTAAATCGTAAACATTTTTGTTTCATGGTACTCTCAATCTCTTGCTGTATACATGGTGGAGCTCGCTGAATGAATTGCATTGTCAATACTCACGTAAGTTTAATTTTAAAATATCCAAATTTTACAATGGTGACGACCTTTACTGATGCTACCACGGTAAAGAAACTGTTACGTCATAGAAATAAACTCCTGGATAATGACCTTACCCGCTCTATCAAAATATCAGATAACAAAACCAAAAATCAACTTAACTATTTAACACAAGTATGAGAAAAACTTCAACGTAAAAATACTAGTGGTGAAGATAACCTTACCATCAAGTACATAAAAGGGGTACCAGAAATTGTGTCTGTTGACACAAAAAACGATTAGATACATCTTTTCTCCAATGGAAAATCTTATATACAAACCTAGGCTGTTTATTGGCTAAATACAGCGAGCTTGTCTACAAAATTCAACTAACAAACCCAAATCTTATTTTTATAACCGAAACATGGCTTTCAAATAAAATACCTACTCCTTGATTGACTTACCCGGGTATACTATATTTAAAACAGAGAGCACAAATAAACTTGGGGGCGGAGTTTTCGTCTATGTAAGCAATCAAATTTTAATTGATTTTTCTTCACAAAAGTTACCATTTTCTTCTGAGAACATAGAGAAAAAAATGAAAACTCCAAGTCTCAGTCTCAAAATGTCTTTTTAATTAATCAGGTGGTGACATGTTTCGCTAATAAAGCATCATCAGACCTTATAGCTAGATGACCTGCTAAGTACTCAATGCTTTATTAGCGAAACATGTCACCACCTGATTAATTAAAAAGACATTTTGAGACTGAGACTTGGAGTTTTCATTTTTTTCTCTAGTTACGTAGGTCTCTTTGAGATAATGGACGAGTTCTTTCATTCTGAGAACATAGACATCCTAAGATTAAAAATAGCAAGCAAAGATATTTCTTTTACTTTTATGTGTATCTATCGGCCCCCCGCAAATGATACCAGTTTGGAAAACAACAAAAAGCTTTTTGAAAAGATGCAAGACTTGTCAAGGACATGTGAAAATTTAGTAATAATCGGTGACTTTAATTTTCCTAGTTTAAAATGGCCGCTTACGTAATTTCCTGAACCATACAATTCTGAAACCTATTTTAGTGACTTAATATTAACGCCGGTCGTCCATTTATTCGAAAGGTCGTCCACAATTTGTTTGCGACAATTGTCCGAAAACAAATGTCGTAAGAAAATAAGCTGAGTTCGTCCACTTGTACGCATCATGTCGTCGGACGAGGATGCAATTTTATTACTCGCGTTGGTTCACCGACGTAGAAAAAGAAAACAAACAAGAAAGTTTTGGGTTCATCCATACTTTACTGCCAATCAAGAGAAAAGTGCATTCGTAAGTGGCAGATCAAAAGAAATCATCGAAGATCCTATAAAATTTCAATCGTTCTACAGAATGTCACGAGATAGCTTTCTTGTATTACTTTATAAACTGGAACCCCATATCGCCAAGCAAAATACAAAATTTCGTGAGTCTATATCACCTGAAGAAAAATTAATAATAACGTTGCGGTAAGTAAAAAATTATTTTTATTATTTCTTTATTACACAGAAAGTAATTGACGCAAATAAACTAACCTGTAAACAACATTGTAACAATAAACTTAGTAGTAGTAACTGCAAGTAGAAAATCAATAATCTTTAAAATTATTATTAATATAATTTAAAATTGTCTTTTCATTTTATGAGGGGTGACAGTACCATAGGACGAATAGTCGAAGAAGTATCGGATAGTATTTGGGAATGTTTGCGCGAGGCATATATGTCCGTTCCTAACGAAGAAATATGGATTGCCACAGCAAAGAGGTTTAACGATTTATGAAATTTGCCAAACTGTGTAGGAAGTATTGACGGCAAGCATATTAGAATAAACTGTCCTGCTAAATCTGGATCGGCATTTTACAATTATAAAAATTATTTTTCTATACAGTTGTTAGCTATCGCAGATGCCGACAGTAACTTTATTGCTATTGATGTGGGTGATTATGGCAGAAATGGCGATGGTGCCGTTTTCCGTAAATTAAGTATTGGTATACATTTTAAAGCAGGCACACTGAATTTTCCACAATCGCAGCCATTACCAAAGGAGCCGCATGAGCCGGCTTTTCCGTACTACCTTGTAGGTGACGCAGCATTTCCACTTTCAACGCATTTGCTGAAACCATTTCCAATCAGAGGAATAACAAATCAAAAACGGATATTTAATTATAGGCTGTCACGAGCTCGTCGAAATGTCGAATGTGCCTTTGGAATATTGGTTTCGAAATTTAAATTATTTCAAGGTCCTATTCTCTGTTCCTCAGAAAAAACTGACAAAATTGTGAAAGCTTTATGCATCTTGCATAATTTCATTCGAAAACGTGAATAAAAACTGTCCCAAATATCAGTTCAAGACGATTCTGAGAGTGTTACTTTACAGTCACTTCAACCTGATCAGAATAATAAATACAGAAGAAGCTCTTGCTCTCCGAGAAAGACTTTGTCAATATGTTAATCAGCCATATGCAGCTTTGCCATGGCAAGCCCAATATGCTCTAAATTAAAACAATATAACAAATTATTTCAGTCTTACCTGTTTCATTGAATCCCTTTCCAACTTCATTCCATGTTTTTTCCTGAATTTGTCTGTTTGAATATTCGCTTAAAGTGTAATCATATAATACCCTGTACTTTTCAACAGCTTCCACAAATTTAATATTAAATTAGGGTCGTCCTTCATATTTTCGCTGCACACACACGTTCACCGTATTGAACAAACGACAAATGTCACTTGAAAACACAGCAAGCAGTGTCGTATACAAATTGTCGCAGACAAGTACTGGCTCGTTTGCGACGTGTCCGTTTAATGTACGAGAGGCAATTTAAAACTATGAGTTCTGATAAAAAGCGACATGTCGGCGACACGTCGACGACATGTCGTGAACAAATGCCTTAATAGTAATCTGTCCCAACTCATCACTGAACCAACCAGATACAGACAAAACCATGAATCATTCACCCTCGACTTATTACTAACAAACGAAGAATCTCTTGTTTGCAATATTAAAATCGAGGACCCTATTGGAAAATCAGATCATAATATAATCAATGCAGAACTTCAATTTCCTAAAAATCCTACAATGGAAAACAGAGGACTAGTCAAAATAAATACTTGGTGACAAATTTCATCTGTAATGATCTAGGAAAGTTGAACTGGGACCAAATGTTTATATCCTGTGAATCCTCATCTGAAATGTGATCAGTTTTTTATAATATTCTTTGCGACTCTATTACTTTGAATTCTCAAGAAAAACCAATGCGACACAAAGCAAAGAAACCTTGGATAAATAAAAATCTATTTAACATGGTTAAACGGAAGAAACATCTCTGGACAAAAAGCGTTCAAGAAATGACATTGACCTGACGAATCATCGTAGTTTTTCGAAAATGCTTACAAACTTAATCAAAAATTCCCGCCAAAATTTTAAAGTTAATTTAGCAAACGACAAAAACCCCAAAAAACTCTTTAAATACATTCGCTCCTGAATTAAATCAAGGGTGTCAATACCGTTACTAAAAAAGGGCAACAACAGCATGTGTGAAAATGAAATGCAAGTCGCGGAAGAGTTAGCGAGAACTTTCGAACAGGCATTCATAAGATTTATTACCTGAACACAAGATTACCCCACACTGTCCTCGTATCTTAAACTCAATAACAACAATAAATATAAATAAGGAAAAAATTAAAAAAAAAAACTCAAAAATTAAAAAACGATTGGTCTGTAGGTTTGGACAAATTAAAGGCGACTATTCTAAAAAAATGCAGTGAAGTTATAGCTGCGCCTCTTGCAAAAGTAATGAAATACTTAATGATTAAAGACTCTGTACCCGAACAGTGGAAAGTCCTATCGGTCACGCCAATTTTTGAAAAAGGTGACAAGTTATCAGCAGGCAACTATAGGCCGATAAGCCTAGTAGCGATTGTTTGCAAAATTATGAAGTCCATTGTTCGAGATAAAGTGCAAACATTCTTTACTGAAAATTATGTAATACCCATTATCCAACACGGATTTGTAAGGGGTCGCTCTACGATTACTAACCTACTTCAATGCCTTAACCAGTGGATAACAGCCTTAGAAAAAAACCAACCAATAGATGTCATCTACCTCGACTTTGCTAAGGCATTTGCTAGAGTTCCCACGAAACGATTGTTACATATGCTAGAACATCTTGGTATTAGAGGAGAACTGTTAAATTGGATTGAAGACTTTTTAAAAACAGAAAGTTCAGTGTGAGGGTGGGGGGCACCATGTCAAAATTCTATCCAATATCCAGCGGAGTCCCTCGGGGCTCCGTCCTCAGCCCTCTCCTGTTCCTGGCTTACACGTGTGATTTACCTTCAGAACTAAAATGTTGGGTATCAATGTTTGCTGACGACACAAAAATATATGCAGTTCCCCTAACTTTTCATCAAAAATTGCAAACCGATCTGGACACTATTTGGAAGTGGTGCAGTGAATGGTTACTTCCTCTTAATGCGGGCAAGTGTGTGGTGTTACATTTAGGAAATAATAATCTCCAGTCACCCTACAAAATAAATAAAATTGAACTTAAAAAAGTGGAATCTTATTGTGATCTCCGAATAATAGTAACTAAGGATCTCACTTGGTCCCAGCATATTGCCTCAATTGTGAAACGTGCAAATTCTATGTTGTATTTGCTACAAGAAGCTTTTGTTAAAATTCCATTTCACAATGTTATGAAGTTGTATATTGAATATGCAGGTCCTGTCTGATGTGCGGACTTGGTGCGCGACAAAATTTACTTGAATTGTTGCAGCAACGCGCTACATGATCTACGTATGGTTTGCGTATGCCGAGACTTAGCCAGCGATAGACTTTCAAATGCAAACTTGCTAACTTTTGATAAACGAAAGCTTCGTGGTGATTTAATTTTTACATTCAGAATCATTTATAATTATTTGGGCCGTGATCTAAACGAACTATTTGAAAGAAATCGGGATATTAGACTTCGTGGTTACACTTTGAAATTAAACAAACAGATGTATAAAACAAAAACACGTCAAATGTTTTTGCCTAATAGAGTGTTTGATGTTTGGAATTCGTTACCCATGTCATAACTGCTCCTTCTGTAAACTGTTTTAAAAATCGTCCGGACAAATTGGACATGTTTAGTGTTTAAATTTGGAAGGTGACATTTGAAGATTTATTAAAATATATTGTAATGCCTAGTTAGTTCATAGAGCTATACAGAATGTAAATTCTTGGTTTTTATCTAATAAAATAATAATAATAACTCCTTGGATTCATTTATCAGATTACGTAAGTCACAGATATAATATTATAATATATATTATAAATAATTATAATATATATAATTAATTAGATGAAAAGTAGATAGTTATATCATATCATATCAGTTATATCATATTATATATTAAATAGATAATTATCCTTAACAATATATCAATATTTCTTTATAGCTGTCACATTTTAGTTTTTTCAACGTTATGTAGCAGCAAAAACCACCTAAATAGGTAATTAACGGCAATTGGCGTCTTTGATGTCCTGGAACTGATTATCATTAATTACAATCTGAGGCAATACACTTCTAGTTTGTATAAAGTCTTGCTGAGAACAATTTTCATCTAAAACTTCGAAACTGAAGTGTTAATAAATTTAATTATTGCCACTTCAGTTTAATTATTATTGGCTGCTGTATTAGCAACATTGTCTCTCTTATAATCCTAAAGTGGTCGATGTTGAGTTAATCAAAAAGCAGTGTAACAAATCTCTCATCCTTTAACACACAAAACACAATTCAAGCATAGGTTAAAAAATATTTTTTATCTTTATGGGGAACGGTCTTTTAAAAATAATCGGTTTATGACAACTACTCATTACAGTTTAAGGATGAAGTGAAGGAATCATAATCTCTTAAATATTTGTATGCATGTCAGCAAATATATATAGAGAATCAAACATAAATTGATTGTACTACTTGAATATCTATATCTTGCCTTTACGTTTGTAAGCAATGCTAAATTTATTGTAAAAATCTTAACAGTATTTGTGTGATCTTAAATTGTATGTCTTATTTTATTACTTTTAGGAAAATGAAATTCACATAATTTTTGGATCGGGTATAACGTTAATCGGGTTTAACGTCATTTTAGTCGCACACTTGCGTCTTTTGGAAAACTAAAAACATGAATTTGGGGCATTTTTATAATTTGCGCCAAGAATCCAAAACTTTTACCTGCAACATGCAGGGAAAACAAGTTTTTGTGATACCTGCATGTTGCAGGTATCATAAAACTGCCCGAAATGCAGAGAAAACAAGATTAACCACCAAATCTTCGGTTGTAATGGAAAGCTACCGGTAAAAATGACACAGATGTCGCCAGCAGAGAAACATGGAATATAAATCCTAAAGGATTAAAGAAAAGCACGCTTGGTGCATGGTCTATCACTTAATAGATATGAGTAGGAAAATATGTCTTGCGCAGGGTCCCACTTTAAACCAAAAATCTTTATAAACATGGGTTCTTCTTTGTCAAATGAACAAGCAGATATATCAGTAGGAGGTAAGTTCACCTCCTAGAGAGCAAGATGATTAGCAGCCTTTTCATAATTTCGATAGAGGGTGGATTCCAAAGACAAGCTACGCGTGTGATAATCATCAATATAATCGTCTTTCTGCAATACTTCTGCCACTACTGGGTAATTAGATTGCTCCTGATTTGCCAGTTCTATCAAGGTACGCAATGCTTTAAAGAGTGAAGAACGATTGTCATAAAAAATAATGACATAATGATATTCGTTTAAAGATTATGTGGGGTTAAATCTCCACAGAATGCGCTTATTGTCATGATTGATTGATTGATTTGTTCTGGCAACAGGACAAGGTCTTATAAGCCACAGTATCAGAGGCCGAATGCTTATTGCATCCCCAGTTGCAATTTTTCCTAATTGAAAAGGTCACTTATGATAACCTATTATGATGACATCTTATCACTGCAGTAGTCTTTTTATTAGTTTTTAAGAGTTTTCTTTTTGGGAAGAGTTGTTCTCTAGTAGGTTTTGTTTGCTACAGCGATCGAGTGCAGGACACTCGAAGCATGATTACTACTCTGAGTTGGCTTCTGCTGAGGAATAGTATCTCGCAGGTGAGATTAGTTGATGGACCTATTAGCCTTGTTTTCCTATGATTGAGCCCCGCTAGTTAGTTCCGGTGGTTTTCGAGAATCTCTTTAGTCCACTTTTTGAGACTGCCACGGACCGAGAATTTTGGTATGTCAAATACAGGTTCAGGGCCGATAAATGGTTTTTCAGTGCCTTGCCTTGCATGAGAGACTGCTTTTTTATTACCTTCCATGCTTGTATATCCTGGCATCCAGGCAATGCTTACCCTCTTTTGATTTGCGAGACTGAAGAGGTGTTGTAAACAGTGCCAGACTAATTTGGAACTGATATTTGAGTATGTTAGAGCTTTTATTGAGGCTTGATTGTCTGTAATTATTGGTTGTAATTAATCAGACAACGTTTTGTATCTCATCCCTTCGGTAAATAACCTGTTCTTCAAGTTAGTTAATATAGCCTCTTCCCGTTTTCTCTTTGGCACATCTCTACACCATGAATTTCTGCTTGGAATACGGTGGTATGTTGCTCGAGTGATCTCCTAAAAGTCAGTTTGCTTGCCTGTAGCTTTCACCAAGGTTTTGCCTTCAGCTTGTCCTTTTTGTGTATCGGTGACGGTATGCTCGCGTCCGAGCAAGCCTGTTTGTTTATAGATATGCGGTCTGGTGATTTTCAAGCCTCCAGTCTTCAGTGCAGCTCCCTGAATGCAAAATTCCCACTCCTTTTCAAGAGGCGATTTTGCTTGGAGAAGCTTTATCAGCCTCCATAGTCACCCATATTTTTGACCCTCAGTTGCCTCGGGATTTTCTTTGTTTCGGGTTTTAGCTTTGTCCGCCTCTACAGGGTGTTTCAGAAGTATGGGATCAAACTTCTAGGGGTTGTTCAGTGCAACAGTAGAATCCATTTGAGTATAGAAACCCATATCCGAAAATGTGTCACTACGCCACTACGGCCCTAAGACGCGTTTAAATTTAGAAAAAATATAAATTACCTAAATAGGATGTGATGCATTTATTTTTACCTTTTGTATATGATTGTCATGTATATGTCACAACAATTGTTCAAAATGTCTTCCTCCAACCTCAATACACCGATTTGTAATTTCGGCGGACTACACTAAAAATTTGATCCTGGTTTTGAATGATTTCAAATGCTGCTGTTATTCGTCCAATTAAGTCTAGCTCTGATTCTACTGGAGTTTTGTAGACTAAAGACTTTACATGTCCGCACAAGAAAAAATCGAGCGACGTTAAATCGGGTGACCTAGGAGGCCAAGAAACTGCTTCACCTCTGGCAATCCAACGGTGCCCAAGCCGCTGAGCCAAATACTCGCGTACTTGTACAGCAAAGTGAGCTGGTGCTCCATCATGCTGAAACCACATTTGCTGTCTAACGTTTAGTGGAACATTTTCAAGGAGTTCTGGGAGAACTTCCTCCAAGAAACGCAGATAAATAGTTCCTGTTAACCGTTCCGGCAGAAGGTATGGCCCAATTAAATAATCATCAACAATGCCTGCCCATACGTTGACAGACCAACGATTCTATTGTTTTCTTGAAAAAATTGCATAAGGATTTTCTTTGTCCCAAACATGGCTATTCCTACTATTAAAAATACCGTCTCTTGTGAAAGAGGCTTCATCGGTCCACAAAACATATCGTAAAAAATTTGGTTGTGCAATGATGTGATCCAGAAGCCATCGACAAAATTGAACTCTGGGATGATAATCGGCTGCAGTCATACCTTGAACTTTTCGGAAGTGGTAAGGATAGAGTTGTTGCTCGTGTAGTACCCGCCAGACAGAAGCGTTACTCGTATTGATATTCTTAGCGACGTCACGTGTGCTATTTGATGGTTCATCGGCAACTCGCTGAAGCACCTCTTCTTCAAATCCGACCGTTCTTACGGTTCGAGCAACACCAGTATCCTGCATCTTGGTCTTGAACATGCCGGTCTCAGCGAGCCACCGATGAACCGCAATAAACTTTTTGTATCCAGGATGCTGTCGTTCGGGATAATGCTCATGATACAACCGCGATGTTGCTCGTGCATTGCAGTTTGTGGCTCCATATGGCAAATGCATATCCGCCAATTCTTGATTGGTAAAGTTTTCCATTAGCAATAAATTTTTAAAAATTGTAAGCTATAAAATTTTTAAACATGACATTGAGAATTGACATTAATAAGCGTTGATTTAAAACGATTGTTGTTATGGTATCATGTACAAAAGGTAAAAACAAATGCAGCAGATACTATTTAGGTAATTAATGTTTTTTATATATTTTAACGCGTCTTAAGGCCGTAGTGTCGTAGTGACGCATTTCTGGACATCGGTTCCTATACTCAAACGGATTCTTCTGTTGTACTGAACAACCCCCAGAAGTTTGATCCCATAGTTCAGAAAGTCTTTTCCTGTACAGGTCTCGAATTTTTTAGCCCTCTTCTGTAGAGTTTTGTTCTAAGATTTATCATCTGTAGTCATGTTGCCTACAGCTACGCCTCCAGAAGTTATTTTCAAGTGGTGTGGTTTCTTTATCCACAACCTACATTGGGGTTTGGTTTAGGTTTTTTGATTTTGTGTTTCCCATATTTGGTCCCACGAGTATATCGGAAGTCCAACCCAAGCCGAGCTACTGGAAGATTGCCCAGTGTTCCAGAGGGAACGTTAGAGGTCATGTATGATAGCACAATGACCATTCATCCCTAGACACGTAACCTTCACAGCGTAGATTAAGACTGTTGGAAGATTGAGAGAGGAGAAAAAGAGGTACATCAGAGTGTCAGTACAGTAATGAAGGGAACTCAGATGGGCTGACAGCAGAAAGTAGAGAAAGGAGAACCAAACACAAGGGAATAAGAAGAAGATATTAGTTTTGGTCAGGTAATTAATTATAAGAGAAATTACCAGGGAGTTTATCGACATTCAGTCTAGATCGGTTTTTGAGAGTTTAATTTCAATAGGGTTACCGCGTGAAGGATGCAACAATAGTATTTACTTACTTCTGATCAACTGACAGAGGAAACCTACGGCCTTGATAGTTTGACATGACAAAGACGTGCAAGCCCAGAGGGCTCATGCAACTCCACCAAAGATACCCTGAGAGTTCGCTGTGAGTCTGTTTAGCATTACACTAATTGGAGCCCAGACTTAATCTATCAATACCATAGTTAGTCTAATGATAAAAGTATGTTTAAAATATCAGAGTCTTCGATCTGTTGAAAGGGAGACGAAGACTACACTAGTCTTGGTACCGGTGTTATCGGTCTTTAAGACACAATGGTGTGGTACTTTTGGGGAACTACATATGATCACTTTCCTGGTAGTATCATGAACACTGAATATTTATTACAAAATTCTACATTTTTTGCCAATTTGGACTCGAGAAAAATGAATTTGGAATAAGCAGCTCCGTAGCTATAACCTAAATTAGAATGTGAGTGCCTAAATGGCAAAAGAACTGCGAAATGACCAAACGGAGTGCGGTATAATGTGCGTCAGAGTTTGTAGATCTCTTCGGACTTTAAATCTTCCGGAGATGGATGCAATCTTTTAGAAATATTCTTCAGTTTCCAGAATTTCTCGAGTTGATGATCCAAAGCTGTTTCATCCATAGATCTATATATGGTATAATAGCGGTAAGAGATATTTTCCTTGAAGAATGTAACTAAAAATTGTCTCTACAGCTCCTGGTTGATAATGACTTGGTTTTCATATAACCTTGTCGGATTAAGAATGGTACGAATTCTGCACTAATAAAGGCGTGTACTTTAACAGGGACGCACGAATTCCTATCCGCTAGGGACAAACTGCGAATATGTTTCCAATCTTTAAACTTTATTGAACCTTAGGCACTTTAGAAATACGTTTCCGCCTATTTAAAAATACATCCAGCAATAGAAATCATATATCTGCACATCAGGTCTAAAAACAAGCACCAAAAATGCATAAATACAGGGTGTCCAGGAATGGATTTCCCTTTTTGAAGGCTAACCAAATTTTTTTTTTTCAGTTTTAAAAAGAATTTATTAAGGTAGGACTACACACAATATATGCGGATTTCATGTTTTAAAAATTATATTGTCGAGGTGCCTTCCATTTCGGTCAAAACACTCTTGTAGTGCCGCCTTCATGTGGTCGAAAACTGCTAAACACATCTTGGGTGGTATTCCATTAATTTCTTCCCGTATTTTTTGTTTTAAGTCTTGCAAGGTGGCAGATCTATCAACATAAACTTTACTTTTAAGGAATCCTCACAAAAAAAAGTCCAGTGGGGTGAGGTCGGGAGACCTAGCCGGCCAGTTTAGATCTCCAAAACGGGAAATCATCTTTTCCGGAAATAATCCTCTAACGACTTCCATAGACGCTCGGGCTGTGTGTGCGGTAGTCCCGTCCTGTTGAAACCAGGTATCCTGATTGAAGCCATCAAAATCTTGTAGCTGAGGTGTCAAATAATCCCGAAGCATCGCACAATAACGAGCACTATTAACAGTAAGGGCTACGCCGCGTCCGTTTTCAAAAAAATACGGACCGATAATTCCCGAGGACGACATAGCACACCACACAGTTACCTTTGGGCTATGTAGGGGCTTTTCGTGTTTTCGCCTTGGATTGTCTGGTGCCCAATAGCGACAGTTTTGCTTATTGACTGCGCCTGAAAGGTGAAAGTGCGCTTCGTCACTGAACAGGATATTGTTAACTCGATCGTTTACAAAAAAATGGTCTATCATGGTTTCAGCGAAAGAACGCCGGTTTATAAAGTCATTTGGGTTTAATTCTTGCACTATTTGAATTTTGTAGGGATAAAACTTCAAATCTCTCTTTAGAATTGTGTGTAGAGATGATTTGTGCATTTGCAAAGCTTGTGATGTTTTACGAACTGAATCACTAGGGTTTCGAATAATCGCAGCACGCACGGCCTCAACATTCTCAGGAGCAGTTGCAGTCCTTGGACGACCACGGGGTTTTGCATTTACAGCTGACGATGTTTCTCTAAACCTTCGCACCCAGGATTTCACCAAATTTTTGCTCAGAGCGTCCTCCACACGCCTAATATTGAAGTGAGCACAAAATCTTCGTCTTGCAACTATGTAAGAATCATTACTCTTGAAGTATGCCTCAATAATGAACGCGCGATGCACACCTGACCAACGCTCCATTTTGACTAAATAATCCGCATCGATCCACTATCGAACGCCGCTAACGCGGCTCCGCTATATTACACGATTGCCAACTTGTTCAAGTTTTAAAAGGGAAATCCATTCTTGGACACCTTGTAGTTTCAATTTTAGAAAAAAATTACAAAAATAAAAGTAATTACAGTAACCATTACTGCAAAATTTGAAAAATAACCCTATCATCTTGTCCTATTGCATCTTTTCAGATGATGCGTGGTTGCCGGTTGTATATGGAATAGTATTGCCTTAGACAAATGCACGAACGAGGCAGTAAAAATCAAATTATATTTACTTATGATTTATATAAATTACGAAACAGTAAATCATAAAAAAAGGACAAATTATCTTTTGCTTCGAAGTTTTTAATACTAACATCGAAGATAGGATCGCAACGGTTGATACTACCGTAACATTCTGGCAACGTGGTAATATTGGTAACCAATTAGGAATGGTACGTGTGCCATCTAGTTGTTTCTTCAAACGCAGGTTTAAAGTATTTGATTTTGTAGATATTGTTGAATATTGCCCTGCCTATAAAAATACCACATACTTAATGCTTATTTTTAACCATTTGAGAAATATTTGCAAACAGACATTTTTATGTTGATCAGACCCTCAAAAACTGTAAAAGATGAACACAAAGTGTGTAAGCTTATTTTAATCAGGAAACAATTTCCTATTGCCCTATTGGAACCAATAAAATACAGGGTCTTTTAAAAATGGGACACAACCATTTAAATTTAAAACAAATCCTACGCTTCTTGAAATCATTAGAATCTTATGTTCTTCTTTGGTTCATTCCCTTGTCGAAACGCGACAAGATTACATAACTCTTCAATTACCATTGAATAGCGCCACATATCTTCATGCAGTTTCCTTTTACTTTTCATCTATCGAGCGCAGACCAGAAGTTTTAATTAACGTCAGACGTTTCGGCCATTAACGTTTCCCTCCTCAGTTTTTTCTTTTTTATTTTATAAATTTAATTCTCGAAAAATTGCTTTAATAGAAAAGTTCCCCGGCGCGCGCGACGCCCTTCCATTGTGTACCGAGATTTCCTCCTCTATATTTGCTCATTACTCCGGCCGAGAATGGCTCTGTTATGAGTCGACATTTTTCCGGTATTAAATTTCCTTTATTTTCCCTTGTAAAATAATACGGTCATTATCCCGGTGCTTCTTTGGGGAATTTTCTCGCTAAAAGCTTCCTCCCCTCCCTCTTTCTCACCCTTCCGGTCCCCTAAAGGTTATCAAAAAAATTCTAATTTAAGGTAATTAATCAGGGAACAATGAAACTCTCTAAAAATCCGAACTCGTCGACGTGGTAATCCGTGTGAAAAACCACAGTCATCGCTTAATTGAATAAACTAAACCTCATTATCTTATCTGGCTCGGGGTTCGAAATTTGACGGTCCATGTCCGGAATATTGAGTACAAAAGGCACGAATTTCGGGGTCAGTAGCGTAGAAAAAAAGACCACATTACTTAATGTCATTCCATTATTAGCATGTTAAAATCTTTTTTCGGTTTGCCTGGAAGTATTTTCAATTGAGGCAATAATGTTGAACTTTTAGGACCTGTATCATGAACACTATTTATGTAGCCCTAAGTAAAATCTACATCTTTTCAGTAAACAATGAGATTTGAAAAAAGCGAAGAAGAAGAAAAATGAGATAAGAAACATCAGATTATAGTCTGATGGTGACATGAAGAAAGAAAAGAAAGAACGAGATAGAAAATACGAAAACCTGATAAAAACCGTGAGAGAACTAGAGGAGAAGCTTACAACTTCGAAAAGATCTTGAAACGAAGCAAAGACAGAAAACAAAAAAATTTTAAGAAGTACCTACAAAAATTACCAGAAATATAGATAAAAGTAAAGCATGTTCTTGTTCTTTATAAGGTACCTATTTAAATCAGTTTAAGGCCGCTGTCAGGCGAAACCAGTGGGATAACGAAGAAATGGCAATCAATAATAAACTGTATCTGTGAGAAGGAACTGTCTCTAAAATGAAGATGGCTACAGAAACACTCAAAATATTATTATTATTATTGATATATTGATTAACCTCATCTACACTAAGTGTACCCAATATACCCAATTGAAACGTAGGAGACAAAAACCCCAGAAAGGTCTTCAACAGTTTGAGGCCCATGTTCTATAAATTGCTTTATGGATAGGGTTCAAGATCCAGTTACTAACCATGCTCTAAGGATGTCTCACCAGAAAAGTGTTTCGGAAGCTTTGGCTCATGGACTGGAGCATGAGCCAGATTTCAAACAACTAGAAGACAAATTCCAAGAAATAGTTTATCTTTTCTCAAAGAGACCGGCTCACATTAAATAGTAACGAAATAAACTCACAGTCTCAAATTTATTAAATTAAAGTCAAAGGATTACATGTGTTTCGCCCATACCACATCCATCATCAGATCCACTGTAATAAGAAACAGAAACAATAAGCTTTATAAAAACTTACCAACTAAACCTAATTTACACTTAAATTACAAGCTAGTAACTTCCTACCTTGTGTATTCACTAATAAGGAGAAAGAAGCAGAGAACAACACTACATGATACAAGTCAAGGGTAGATATTAAGTTAAAATTGGGAAAATGGGACAAAGACTAGTTCCTTTTTATTAAAATTATATAAACAAAGGTTGGAGGATGCAAGGAGGTTAGGTTTCAAAGCAAATATTAAAAAATTAAGAACAAATAAAAACTAAAACACATTTGCCGAGTTTAGAAATCGAACTGAGTATCTCAGTGTCATATGAAGATAGCGTTAAGCTTTACGCTAAACCAAGCTGGTGTAATGTAATTATTTTATTTAAGGAGTATCGGAAAGCTAGGTCAAATTGTTAAAAATCAAGTGGGGTTCAAAATTGAAAATGTCGTTGACGCAGTTGAGTACTGGACTTTTCTTAGCTTTTGTTATTTTGAATTTCTCCAACTTTCTACCCTTAGGACACTTATACAATACTCTTACATTTTCATGTATAGTAGCAGAATGTCCCACAGATAGTAGATGATCAGCAAAAGTTGATTTCGTTCCCGTGAAGAGTTCCTATGTTTGTTATACAGGCTTAAGTGTTCCAATTTCCTGGTGTGGATTTGACGACCAGATTGGCCCCCATAAACTGCATCACAATGGTAGGTAGGAAGTTACTAGCTTGTAATTTTAGTGAAAATTAAATTTAGTCGGTAAGTTTATATAAAGCTTATTGTTTCTGTTTCTTTTTACAGTATATCTGATGATGGCCATGTGCGAAACACGTGTTATTCTTTGAATTTAATTTAATAAGACCTGTGGCTTAAAGTTTATTTCATTACTATTTAAACTAGAAGAGAAGCCTTAATAAGACAAATCAGAACTTCGGAGTGTGACCCTAAAAACCGCCTTTGACATTTTTGGCTAGAAAACCGAAATGATCAATGCACGGTTGAAATTGTAACGAGAAAAGGCTTCTTAAACACCAATGCTGTGTTTAACAGATCCCAGAAACTAGGAAAACTTTCAATAGTCAACATTATGGAACCCCACGTATAAGATTTAACCGACTGCTGTGTTCTGGAGAGAACTTGGTAGTTCCGGGAAAAAAATATGTGGTCACAAATGCGAGATGGTGGTGGATACAGGATCCAGTCATACCATCGTGAAGGCAACTATCATCACCACTAAATTTAATCCTTGAGTCAGCAAATGCAAAAAAGGATTCGAAAAAACACGAAGGTAAATCACTATTGGCTTTAAAACATTCCAGCAGGAAGTGGTAGAAATTATGGAAGGCGTTATGAATGCTCAGCATTTTAAAATAGATAACCGCATATTGATGACAAAAACTGAAGAGGTCCTTATGCATCACCTATATGAAGATAATGGAGCTGCCCGAGTCCTTATGTTATCTCAGGATTACCGTACCAGCTAATTCGGAGGTGATGGTTAATGCCACAGCTGGAGAAGCTCTTTTGATTGGGCCCATAAAAAACTGTAAAATATATGGTGAAGGAATTCTTGCAGCAAACACCAGGAGGAATCTAGTGTTTTGGTTGGAGGAGTCTTTGTTTTCGTACAACACAACGTTTCGGTCGGTAAGTATCTCTAACCGTTATTAAGTGTAAACTGAAGCCATTTCCTTTTCTGCAGGCTTATATATGATTGATGGGATCAATGAGGCGTGCATTCTGATGATGCGTGACGAGAGCGCCTGTTAGAAGAGGTCTCCATATGTTGGGAACATCTACACTGGTTTGGCTGAAGACGCCCTAGTTTTGCGTTATGTAGGCAGCTTCCAGAAATTTTCTTTTTCCTTTCAATGTGATTCTTTCCTTAGGATTTTTGTTTCAGACCTGTGAATGTTATGGCCGTTTGTCCAAGCATGTTCAGTAATGCCTGATCTGGCTACTTCTCCAGTGGTCGTCCATTTGCGATGTTCCTTGGTCCTAACTGATAAAGGTCTTTTGGTTTCGCCAACATATGAGTTCCCACACTCGCAAGGGATCTGGTAGATGCAGTTTTTGGTGTAGATTCTGGTCTTGTTTTGGAAACAGAACTTCTTATTGTATTGCCAGATCTAAAGGCGGTTTTTAGATTAAACTTCTTAGCAATCGATAGCAAGCGATTTTCTCGGATGTACCTTTTATATAGGCGATTGCGAGAAGCCCAGTTGATTTATGCTCTTGCTTGGCCATCGATTGGCTACCACCAGAGACAGCGATGATACCATAGGCAGACCCTCATCCTGACCGTAAAACCTATCTTTCACTTGAAAATAGGAATTACGGAGGCAGAAAGCAGTGGGAAAGAGTGCAAATTAAAAATTGAAACTTTATACCAGAAGAGTTTATAACCGTATGTACCTCTTACCATAATTTTTAATTGAACATATTATAAATCTGTATTAAAATCCCGGTACAAGTACTGCAATCTAGAATATAAACAAATAGTTTGTGCACAAGGAATTTCTTAACTGTCCGGCATTGTATATAAATCTACGTTCGGCGAAATATTTTTCAACATAGCTTTAGCGTACCATACACCTAAAATACTTTACGGAAATAGAAATAATATATTAATTCATATCTTTCGTCGAATGAAATGAAATGGCCGATGAAGATATAAGAAGTCTTTTAAAATCTTTGATTGCTTCAAACCAGGAGGTTAAAGAAGAAATTAGGCTAAGTAAAGAAGCCCTATCTGACGAAATACGTGACCTGAAGGAAGAGTTTCGAGGCGAAATCGACAAGCTAAAAGGAGAAAACGAAACGTTGAGAACAGAAATAAGCACCCTAAAGGTAAAATTGGAAAAACAAGAACAGGAACATAAGAAATATAAATTTATGATTTACGGTCTTGAAGAGCAAGAATCGAAAAACGACGTGGAAGTGTGTTTACAGCTGTTCAATGAAAATTTAAGGTCGAAGTGTACATTTTCCGACTTTCGCAACGTCTACCGAGTGGGAAAGCCGGGAGGCGAAAGGGTGCGTCCTATCTCAGTTGAAAGCAACAGTTACTTTTTATGTAAATACATATTAACTAACGCTTACAAGTTAAAAGGTACAAAAATCTATATTTCTCCTGAATACACCCAAGACGAATACAAAGATATAAAAATTTTAAGAGAACACCTAAAAAAGGCTCGACAAAATCAACAAGCTGCAAAAATTAAAAACAAGACATTAGTTATTGAGGGTAAAACATATTCAGTAAAAGAATTACAAAGTAAAGAAACAGCTGGGCTTTTCCAAGAGGGTACTAAAGGCAACAAAGAGACACCATCAGGCTCAAATAAACGTAGAGCTTCTCCATCCCGCACTGGAATACCAAGAGGAAAACTCGTGCTCAAAATAGGGATTTTGATAAAAAAAATTAGTTTTGAAACTGTAATTTGTATATGGGTTTTGAACTCTAAATTTTATTATTTGTTTACTTCAAATTTTTTTGGTTTTAAGATCTGTGTAGGCTTTACGTTCGTAACTTGTTTCAATTTTAAGACTGTTGGAGGGAGAATTCTGCAAGGACATAATTATATTTTATATTTAATTTTGTTTTTTGTATATTTTAGTTATTGTTTTAGAATCTGTGTTGGTTGTACGTTGTAAGTCCTTTAAGCGTTTTTTAGCCTTTTTTATTCTATTTATTTATTTCTAAATTCTATCAGGTCTAAAGTGTTTTATTGGCATGAGATAAAAGCATTTCTTTCATTGACATGGATATTTATATCAGGGACTATACATATTTAAAAATTGACACATCAGAAATAGAAAACCCAAATGATTTGAATGACCATATTTTGCCAAATAGTAATTTTAATATTTTGCAATTGAATATTAGAAGTATAAATCAAAATTTTGATAATCTACAATGTCTTCTGGACCAATTTTCATTTAATTTTGATGTCATTGTTCTCTCAGAAACACATTATGTCTTTGATGAAACAGTTTATCGGATGAATGGATATAATATAATATATAATAGAGGCATTTTAAATAAATGTGATGGAATAATTATTTTTGTAAAAGAACACGTATCACAAAAACATAAATTTGAATTCATTGGTCAAGTAAAATCAATAGAATTGGAAATAACTACCCCTTTAACAAATATGCTTTTAATAACTTGTATATATAAATCTCCCAGGATAAATAAGGATCAATTTAATAATGATTTTGCCCACTATCTCGAACAGAGAAAGAATATAAAAAACCATGTAATTACTGGTGATATAAATATAGATTTGTTATCAATGAAAAGGGAAAGTGAGGAATATAAAAATATAATGAATTCCTATCATTTTGTTTCGTATATTAATAAATTTACCAGACCGGAGTCAAAAACCTGTCTAGATCATTTTTTGGTTAAAATTTGTAATGAGGATATTTCAAAAATTCCTACGTCTTTTATTTTGAAATATGATCTTACAGATCATTTTCCAATTATTTTGAATTTAAGCTTAAAGGATGAGGATGCAAATAATAATAGTCATTTAGTGAAAACAAAGAAATATATTAACTATGAGGCATTAAGAAATGACTTAGAAATGGAAAACTGGCAATTGATATATGGTACAAGAGACACGGAAGTGGCAACAAGGATGTTTATGGATATTTTAGTTGGGAAAATTGAAAAACATACAGAATTAATTAAAATAAGTAACAGGAAAAACGGAAAAAGTAAATGGATTACGAAAGGTTTACTAAGAAAAATAAATGAAAAAAATAGTTTATATCTACAGTGTAAAAGAGAACCAAATAATGAAGAACTAAAGGAAAGATATAAAACATTCAATAATGAGATAAAAAAACTTATTAAGGGAGCAAAAAGGGACTTTGTACAAAATACAATTAGAGACAACAAAAATAAAACTAAAGCCCTCTGGAATTGCGTTAATGCCATATGTAGTAATAAAAAAAAGAACAAGGGAAATATTAGTAAAATTAAGCATACAAATGGTGAAATACTGGAAGACAAACAAAACATAGCAAACCAGTTTAATAAATATTTTAGTGAAATAGGGCAAACACTTGCAAATACTATAAAAATAACGAATACCTATGTTTATAAGTCTAACGAAAACCATCATATTCATCAATCGATGTTTTTAAGGGAAACGACGCCCACTGAGGTCATAGAGATCATTGACAGGTTAAAAAAAGGCAAATCGCCAGGTGTTGATGACATTAAGGCCGAAACCCTAAAAGAAATAAAAATTGAAATAGCACATGTGCTAGCATATTTAATAAATATGTCCTTCAATACAGGTATCTTTCCCGAAATTTTAAAAATTGGTATGATCACACCTCTACATAAAACTGGCCTGGAAGAAGACCTTAACAACTACAGACCAATCTCTCTAATTTCCAGTATAGCTAAAATTTATGAAAAAATTTTTAAAAATCGGTTAGTGTCATTTCTAACAAAGAACTTCATTCTTTCAAACAAACAGTTTGGCTTTCGAGAAAAAATGTCAACAGAGGATGCAATTATACATTTAACAAATTATTTATATGAAAACTTAGATAAATCTAAACCATCACTCTGTGTCTTTGTTGACCTCTCTAAAGCCTTCGATACTGTTAATCACAAAATCTTGTTAGATAAACTAAATTGTTACGGCATTAGAGGAATAGTTTATAAACTAGTTGAAAGTTATTTAAAAAATAGAAAACAACTTGTCAAGATCGATGAAGTACAAAGCTCCTTCGCAGACATAACCTGTGGGGTACCCCAAGGCACTGTACTTGGCCCATTATTATTTATATTATATGTAAATGACTTACTAAAGATTGATATTTTGAAAAAAGATTGAATAGTAAGCTACGCTGATGACACTGCCATATGTTATTCAGGAAATTCATGGAATTCTTTAAAACAGAACGCTGAAGCTGATTTTAGAAAAATTTCCTCTTGGTTTTAATCAAACAGACTGTCTTTAAACGCCTCTAAAACAAAGTATTTGATCCTCTTAATATAAACTCCCATTTTGAGATACCAGAAGCAAATTCCATAAAGTATTTAGGTATAACATTAGACCGGCACTTAAAATGGGATATACATGCAGGTGAACTTACAAACAAATTAAGAGGCTTGATATCTAAGTTTAAACGACTTAAGGATTTTATGGATATTAAACACTTAAAAACATTGTACTTTGCTCTGGTACAATCACATTTAAATTATGGACTCAGCGGATGGGGTGGATTAAGAAATTGCCATATGTCCTCCATTGAAGTTGTTCAAAAATGGATTTTAAAAATAATCTATGATAAAGACAAACTGTTTCCATCTGATAGGCTATACAATCTTGCTAGTATATTTGACTTAAAACAATTATATGTTCAAAAGTTACTTTTAAATCTTCATAAAAGGAAAATCACAGTTGAACATGTGAATCATTCATATGCTACTCGAGCTCAAAATCAAAGCGCTGTAGTTCCACGAAATGAAAAAACTATTGGTCAGCGATATTTTAGATTCTATATCTCTAAGATTTATAATTTGGTTCCGGGGCATATAAAAGATAAAATAAATCAAAAAAATTTTAAATTTTATGTGAAAGACTGGATACAGCGAACGGACAGAGAAACGTTTAATAATATATTAAATCATAATATGTAACATACTATGATATATAAATATGCTTTTCTTTTAAACATAATCTTTAGCAAATCCATGTAAAATTGAAAAGAAAGCAAATAAAATCACACAAACCTGGACATGACATACTACCTCGATATAGACCTTAAAAATTACCGAATTGGACATACTCGATCTTGATCTATGTTTTGAACATTATATCGTAGTCATTAAATTTTAGATAAGATTAACTCTGTAAAACTTTTAAATTCATATTCACGTACAAGTAGTAATCTCGCTACTTCTGTGATCATTGTTTATTCACTATTCTCTTAATCGTTATTATAGACATTTTGTAATATTGTTAATTATTATTTTGAATAAACTATTATTATTATTATTATTATTATTAGACCTCCAAAAGATCCATCACTCCTCCGAGAGGAAGCTTGGTTCGAGACGGAAGTGACGTGTCATTGCTCTGTTTATCCTGGATAATTTCTAAAAGGAACTTATAAAATTCTGATGTTGCTGAATCCTTTGAGCTAGTAATGGGTCGCATCAATTCCTTGTGAACCTTCGGTAGTCCATAAAGATGTGGAGGCTTACTGTGATGTGGGGTAAGATTGTACGTACGGCGTCGGTTAAGAAAAAGGAATATTTCTTTAGTGTTCAGTACACTCTTCCTTCAATGGTCGCCGTTGGATCTTTTGATTGTATTTTCCTTTTTGTAGAATCTCTTCGATTTTGGTCTCGTAGGTATTCACGTCCATTATAACTGTCGCAGTACCCTTAGCCGCTGGTAGAATTTTTATGGTTTTGTCCTTCCTCACATCTTTGGACTGAGTAATTCTCCATCCACATTTGAAAGGTTAGTACTGTATTTCGTGAATTGACTTGAAAATCATGCGAGTTTATCTGGATGATGCCACTATACTGAGAGAAATATTTAAAGAGTATTCAAGAGGTTTTTGTGAAGCTCCGAGAGGATAACCTGAAACTAAGTCCTTATGTTGCTTATTTCAAGAAGAAAGAAGTTAATATAATATAAAAAAATTGTATTAAGACTGATGCAGATAAAGCAGAAGTAATCGAAAATTGTCCACGACCCACCTGACAAATATCAGTTAAGAAGCTTTCTGGGCCTTTATACATATTACAGAAGATTTGTAAGAAATTTGGCTAAGCTCGCAAAACCTGTACATAAGTTTATTAGCATTTAGTGTACCAGCAGATTTTGAAGAAGCGTTTCAAGGGCTAAAAAGAGCACGCACATGTTAATTTTTTAACGTATCCAATTCTTGGCCAAACTAAGAACTTTTGGAAATGGAGCTGCCCTTTCACAAGAAAAACCAAGATGGCGAGCAAGCGTTCGCTTATTCCAGAACAAGGTAGTCAGTGCCAGAGAGAAACTATTGTGTCACCAGATGAAAGCTATTGGCAGCAGTAAGCTATTTAATGTTTCCATAAATACTCGTATGATCAACGATTCTTCTTGGGAAGAACTACGTCTAAACTGAATCATTCTCTAAAATGGCTGTTTCAGTTCAAAAACACTGAAGGACAAATGGTAAGGTGGCTTCAAAGGTATAAGAGTATCATTTTATAATAGAGTTTAGGAAATACTAACGTCACTATACAACAAATAACAGCCACAGATATTGGCTTGTCATCATATTGGTCTTAACAGTTCTGAGACGAGAGAGGAAGAGTGGGACGCAGCTAGTATAATCCAGGATCAGTGTGACGTCTCTGTATTTGGACGTATTTGTGAACTGTAAGTCTCGAGTAGTTTCAAAGCCAATACGGAAAGATATTTCTGTCAAATCTCCAGAACTAAAAGTTTACTGGTCTCAATGAAATTCGGTATCTAAGAAGAATTATTAAAACGAATCTGGGAGAGCGTAGATGAAAAAGAAAAGACGTGTCTGACAGTCCTTCATTGAAAACGAATTCCAGAATTTCTTAAAGCTGTCCATAGTGGCGGCGGATATTTTGGAGTTAGTAAGACCTTGGCAAATGTGAGAGTAAGGTTTGTAACAGTTATAAAGATGAACGCTGGTGCGGACAGTGTGAGCAATATTTATCAAATAAAGGCCCAAGATCCGAAGCAGAGGAAAATGATGCAGATATTATTGGTGCCGAACGAATTGCCATAGACGTAGCAGGATCTTTTCCTACCAATACGCTCTTGTCCCTATGGATTAGTTTAGTAAGTGGCCCGAGGCTTACCCAAGGTAGCTAAAGTGCTGTTTCAGAACTGGATATGCTGATTTAATCTCTCCTAAGAGATACATTTAGATCAAGGAAGGAACTTTAAGTCACAAGTAATTCAACAATTATGCCACTTGCTGAAAATCAATAAGACCGGCACAACCCTCCAACACCCTTAGTTTGATGGTTGACAGATTTAATTGCCCATTTGAAACCTATTTGAAAATTATGGTAAAGTCTAAGCAAACCAACTGGGATACTTATATACGACCATTACTATTGGTGTATCTTTCTGCCACCCACGAGTCTACTGGAAGTGATGAACTTTATTGACCTTTGGACAATATTACTGAGAGACTCAAAAAAGCTTAAACCCTTTAGACGTACGTTATTTATTTACAAGAGTGTTTTAAAATCGTCCATAAACAGGCCATAACATAAAGGCGAATTCTACCGGTTTTAATCCTAGGAACAGATCTGGTTGTAGAATCCCAGGAGGACGAAGCACCGAAGTTATTAAAATTCCAGAAGGATTGTGAAGGTCCATTTCATTTGGTGAACAGAATCAATGAGGTTGGGTATATAAGTCTTGACGTTTTCAACATAAAGAGTGTATTCCTGACATAAAATATTATTTCAGGAGTTAGTGTGTTCCAGAAAGAAGTATATTCCTAAATTAAGTTCCAGTTTCAAACCAACTCTACTTTGATCCAAATTTGAAAGAGCTGTACCTCAGAAACTTTCACTCTAACAAAAAATATCATTTTTATAATTTTTCTAGATCTTATTAAAATCTACAACTTTTGTAATAATCTTTAATATTCACAGACTAATAATAAGCAAGATATTAAAGAAATACTTTGAGTAACCAGTTCCAGACCAATATTGCTTTGATCCAAATTTCAACGAGGTGTATCTCGAAGGCTTGCACCCTGACAAAAAAATCATTCTAGTGATTTTTGTAGACCTCATTAAAATCTACAATTTCTATAATAACCCTTAACATCATCAGAGAAATGCCAACAGAGATATAAAGTAAAAACTGTTCCAATTATATTTCTCTAACTCGTTATTTCCTGTCCCAAAACAACCAATCCTCCATTAAAAACCAATATGTAAAAATATTCATAAGCTTCTCAGTAGGGCTTATGTATATACCAAAGTTCCCTCTTCCACTGAGGGAGGCCTGTAATCCCGGCCCTCCCGCACCCCCTCCCACCCTCTACCGATTAATTCCACATTTTCCTTTTTTGGTTTCTCTTATGATTAAGTTTTGCCGATGGCAGCGGAAACCTTAACACCCTCCCCCCGTTCTTAATAGCTTTAGTTAATTATTATTTTAAGGTACGATCAAATTTGTCGCGAAAGCTTTTAGAAATCAAAATTTCAGTTTGTCTCAACGTGATGAATGTTATTTATTTAAGGGTTCTATAATCGAATTCTCTGGTTTTGGGAATGAAATTGCCTTACTTCGAATTATTTAGTAGACAATGGTAGCTTCGAAGCTAAAATTTTGAGGAGTGTAAACATTAAAATGAATAAAGCTCCGTCAATAGCAGGTCACATTTTAAAAAATTCAGCTTATAGGACGTGCAATTTTAAAACATTTTTATCTCTTTATTCTTTTTTCAATTGTTTGTCTTTAAGATATTTACGTTTAATGGTTTATATAGTGTAAGGATCAAGGAATTTGCAAAAAAAGCAATGTATAAGGTTTTAGTTGTTACTAATTTGATAATTTGTAGGCATACACATATTAATTGACAATATTTTTTTCAGGTAAGCCTGCTAAAATGACTATAAGTTGATAACTGGGTAAGTCAAATTTAAAATTGAAAAAGCATGTTTGGGACATAAAATTATCCAATTATCTACCGTAAGTATTAAGTTATTTATAGTCCGATCGGAAAAAACACTTTCTAATTAACTTCACTAACATGACTAAGTAAAGTATCTTTCTTATTAGAAAGTTAAATGGAAAAACTCAAAACTCAATGTAGATAAAATTTTAACGACTGTTATCTTTGTATAAGTTTGTTTATATAATCAATGAGATAAAATAAGAAATCATATGTATTTGAGACTTAATGTTAACGACCAGTTAGGTGTCGATTTTTGTACTCATTTTTACTTACGTCACTTATGTCAATGTAGTGATGGGACATCGACAGCAAACATCGATGTTTATCATCAATGGGATTTATTTGAAGTGACTCCATATTACTTTTTAAATAGAGGGTCATTTCCGATGTATCGTTTTCATTAATTCCTGTTGTGTTTTTAAGTATTAGTTGCTTATAGTGAATTCATAGGTTAAATGTTGTTGGATCTGCTTCTGCTAAAAATCCAAAGTCAGGTACCTATAATCTATAAAGCATCTAAATACAAAAATATAATTTTACGTTTTTCGAATAAACTTAATTATTTTATAATACTAGAAATCACAAATTTTCATCTATATTTTGCAAACAAATTATGTACTTATTTGAATAAGTATACAAATATATGTTTTATATATATGTTTTACTTCTTTTGTTTGTACATATTATTTTATCTTACCTAGTTTATTTTCTTCGATGTTTGGGCCAAATTTGGAGACAATTTTTTCATAGAACGTATAATGACGAACGTAGTATGAACTCGACAGCTCTCGCACAATGTATGGGATTATTGAAGTATAGCTTTTTAAATCGCGGATCAAGTATTGTTGCAGCTAATAGTTTTATTTGCTCTGCTGTAGCTAACCTTTTCTCTATTTCTGTTGACAAATTATCTTTAAAAATTGTAGCGATTAGGCAACTGTCCACTATTTTTTTTTTTCACAGACATTTGGATATTTCCAACAAGAGGTATAACGGTACTGCTTGTAGTGTATTTGGAACCAGATATTTCACGAGTGGCAGATTCCAAGGGTTGTAGGAGATTGACCACAGCTTCAATTTCTTCTATTTCTCTTGCAGATAACATGGTTGGTGCTGAAATTTCAGTGTTAACTATGGCATTAATATGGATTCGTAACTTTAAGAATCGTTCAAGCATGAAAAAAGTTTAGTTCCTTCGAGTTATACCGTCCTATTTAAGTGTTAACTGATGTTCGCCATTTTCGTCTTTTTGTGCCTTTCGTAATGCATCACTTGCTGTGACGCTTTTCTTGAACCATTTTACTATATCTTTTACTTTTTTGATAATTTCGCCTAATTCAGCCCTCTGCTTAATTGCTTTTGTAACTACTAAATTTAATATGTGTGCAAAACAAATGATGTGTTTTTGTTTATCGAAAGCGATGTCTATGGCTTTCACCATATTAGCTGCACCATCAGTCACAACACAAGAATTTTTTCATCTGGTATGTTCCATTTTTGATATAACGTTCAGTTAACTCATATATTCTCAAGGTTGTGTCTAAAATGTTATTCCCTTCAAGAAAATGTAACGTAACACCAAGGAAACTTTTAGATTTCATAGTTTCCGTCCAAATTTCCGTTGTAATAGTGGAATTTTCCGCTCATTCAATTTTTTCGAAAGATACTGGTGATTGCCGTATACTTTTTATCAAATAGATTGCCAATATTTTTTCGTGATGATATCTCGTATTGTGAGTAAATTGTGCGCATAAGCTGCACTAATCCTTTATTTTCAAGTATATTAATGGGCTGATACCCCCGGCATATCATGACCAAAAGGGAATTTGTTATTTTCAAATGTCTTCTGCCACCAGGTGAGTGTGATTTCAAACTTGAGAAACTTTCAGTTATTGTTTTTTGCGAGTTTCTGCTAAATGATAGATGGGAGATTGACCTATCCTCCAACTTCTCTGTTAGTTCTGTCTGTGAAAAGTTTGAAGATAAGGATGTCCCTGTGCTTTCACTCTCATGGGTTAAGGCTATATCGGTTTCAATATATGCATGCATATCTTCTGTGTCACTCTCAGAATCTACAATTATACCCGTATTGGTAGTCGTAAGTGTAAGAGTGGTAATTTGAGTGGAACCAGATAAAGTTGAAAGAACAGCATTATCAGTTTTAGTTTTATTTATTGTAGGTTGTATAGGAAGACCACAGGATTATCCTAAAATGTGCTTATGCATTCCTTGACGGTGACATTTTAGGTTAGTTGTGTTTCCAGAAAGTTCTGATTTGCTTGGAACAGAATCGACAAAAAGCAAATTTTTTATCTTCAAATTTTTTAATACTGCCACAAATTACTTTTAGGTGGCATTTTCTTATGTCTGCAAAGATAAAAATGCTATACGAGGTCTAGCTATTAAATAACGAGACTGGTTACGAAAAAGGGTTTTATTATAAAAATTATTATACATTCAAATGCTCCCCTTCAATATACTCCCCTCCCTCACCACACATCTTTCCATACGTTTTTTCCATTGATCGAAGCAGTGCTGGAAGTCTTCTTTGGTGAGGGCCTTTAGGAGCTCTGCCGTTTTTTGCTTTACCGCTTCCATCGACTCAAATCGGGTTCCTTTCAAAGCAGATTTTATCTTCGGAAAAAAAATAGTCACAGGGGGCCAAATCTGGCGAATACGGCGCGTGTGAGCACTGGAGTGCGCTTACCGACCAAATACTGCTTCACAGATAGCGCGTTATGGGCAGGTGCGTTGTCCTGGTGCAAAATCCACGAGTTGTTTTTCCATAACTCGGGCCGTTTCTTACGAACTAGTTCTCGCAGTGTTGCCAAAACTGACAAATAGTAAGTCTGGTTGACTGTCTGACCCTCTGGAACCCATTCAGTCATCACGATACCGTTAATGTCGAAAAAAACGATCAACATTGCCTTGAATTTTGATTTGGACATCCTTGCTTTTTTATTCTGGGCGATTCAGGCGTCTTCCAATGTATCAATTGCCGCTTGGTTTCAACATCGTATTGAAAAATCCACGTTTCGTCGCAAGTAATAATGTTTTTCATCAGTCCGGGATCTTCTTCTAACCTTCCAAGGAAATCTGAGCAGACCTGTTGACGCAAGAGCTTTTGGTCAGGAGTCAGGTTTTTTGGCACCAACTTCGCACAGACTTTTGTCATGTGTAATTCCCCCTGTAAAATTTTTCTGACCGTTTCTTTATCGGCGTTTACAGCCTCGGTAATCATCCGGGTGCTCATTCGACGATCTGCACGCACAATTTGGTTGATTTTGGTCACTGTTTCCGGAGTTGAAACAGTGACAGGGCGACCTGAGCGCTGGGCATCTTCAAAACTCTTGCAACAATTTATAGCACTCAGTCGGAGTTTTTTTCAATTTAACGAGAAATTTAAGATTGATGCGCTGTTCTTGTTTTTCGTCACACATGGTTTTCGGTACGAGAAAAAAACACGTTCGTTTCAAACCGCTACTGCACGAATACTATAATAGTGACGAAAACGTGTGTAGTGTACGCACGTACGTGTTTGGTACGTGCATAGACAAGATATCTAGATACCCAACGCACTACACGTCTTTTTTCCACACCCGTCTAGGGCGCCCTCTAGTCACGCAGTCTCGTTGTTTAATAGCCAGACCTCGTATTCGGTTGAAGTTTTAATGTTTTTAAATTATCAAATAATAAGCAACAAATATTTTTATTATATAACAAGATACTGTTTCTTATTTACTCTTTCTATTCTAAGTAAAAACATCTAGATTAATAAAAATTTTAACGTAACTTACCTAATATTTTAATTATAATTAACGTTCAAATAAATCACAAATCTTCGAATCAACAATCGCCTGAGAACAAAATAATCAACTGTTTCTGAGTCGATGGAATGGAACTGAACAATCTAAACTTCTAAACTGGTATTCACTAATAACAGAATAGCATAGATGTAACAAGGGAATCCCCCGTTCCATATGTATGTGACAGTAGTAATGGGACTATACTCAGGTACAGAAATCGAGTAGTATTCAATTCCCTAAAGTAATTTATTTTGCCCATCACTATTTGACAATTATATGTATATTTAATGAAAACATCGATAGCGTTCAATGTTTTAAACCAAAACATTTCCAATAATTTTAATTGGTCATTTTTGTTTGAAGAATTGAAATGTTTATCGATTGAAACATCGATGTATATGATCAAGAAATCGATCCGTTGAGATCGATGTCAAAACATCTCCCAACATTATGCAAATGACCACCTGTTTTGGTTTTAATAGGTTAGGTTCTTGTAAACTTTTTCAAATAGAATTAGGCAAAGTAGTATTTTTGAGTTTTTATGAACAGCCAGTCGGTCGATTGGAATAGTCGCGCGTTTAAGGGGTGCTCTGTTGTTTATTTTAGCAATAATTATGTTCGAGTCGTAAATTATGTAATAACCAATTATGATGACGTCAAATAGTCCACTACAACTTAACGCTGGGCGTATTTCGAATTTTAATGGTACCAATTTACAGTTTTGGAAATTTAGCATGACTATCTTATTTAAGGCAGAAAAATTACTCTCAGCTATGAATGAAACATATAAAGAGACCAAAGTCCAAATTTGCACCGCATGGGGTGCATAAAAAGTCAACACATTTCTACACTTAAAATTTTAGTTAGACAATTAAAAGACGTCAAAGAAAACTTCGGCAATAGTCCAATTTATGCAGAAATAATTAACAAATTGTCTTCAAGATTTGTAGCGGTTCGTGCTGCTTGGGATTATGTAACTATGGATCAGCAAACGTTTGAAAATTTAGCAACAAGATTACTTAAAGAGGAAACTGTCATGATAAATGATGAACCTGAAATAAGTTGTCTTGCTTTACAGATAGAAACTTAACAAAGTGACCTTGAAGATGGCCATCAAAAAACCCAATATACAGGATTTCAAGAAGAATACTGTAAACACAGAGGGTGCAAAAAATCAATGCATTTCTACAGTTGAAATTTTAGTTAGACAATTAAGTAAAAAAAAACTTCGGTAAAAGTATAATTTATGCAGAAGTAATTAACAAATTGCCTTCAAGATTTATAGCGGTTCGTGCTACTTGGGAAACTGTAACTATGGATCAGCAAACGTTTAAAAATTTAGCAACAAGATTACTTAAAGAGGAAACTATCATGAGAAATGATGAACCCGAAATAACTTTTCTTATGTTCCAGGTAGAAGCTTAACAAAGTGACCTTAAAGATGGCCATCAAAAAACCCAATATACAGGATTTAAAGAAGAGTACTGTAAACGCAGATGGCATTCGATTCGAAAATGAAGAATACGGATTTAGAATGAAGAAAGAAATAAAGATACAGATAAAAGTAGTTCAACAACAAACTCTCTAGCTTATATAATGTAACATTACTTCTCTGTATCTTTCAAGCTTCAACGTGACTAAGTCTGAGAGTATGTTGGTTAGAATAGGAAACGATTTATTTATTCCTGAAAAGGCAAAGGTGCGATTGAAATATAGGTGACATGATCGTGCTACAAATAGCGTCATTCCAGAATTTTCAGTTGGAGCTATAAGAGATAAAAATTTTAGTTATCGATCTCACAAGAACAGATGCGAATCTCTTGACCCAATGGTTCAAAAAATTCATCAAAAACAAAGCTGTCATGTATTGGGGTTCGTATAGTAAGAGGAGCTGAAAATCCAGGTGAAATAATTTACACTAATGTGTGTGGATTATTCTCAATTCTCAATTTATTCAAACATTAGATACGCATACTGTTTTACAATAGAGGGGTCATGCCTAAGTTGATTTAACAACTTGTATGCAGTACTGTCAAAAAAGTTGGGAAAAAAAACTAGTTTGTTATACAACTATTCTTAAAAGTCTACAATATATTCAGATATACAAGGTGTCCCGCACTACCGCACCCAAACTCCGCCAGAGCACACCAGACCCAACCCCAAGCCAAACGAGCCCAAAAGCCGCAGCCCCACTCCCACCCGCCCCCGAGCTACAGGGCGCCGAAGCCTCAATCACCAATTTGTGATTGTTGTAAAACTTTACATTAAAAAAAAAAAAAATTTGGCAACTTTGTATGGTCATTAGGGGACATTATTAAATATATATATTTATATACTATAGATTTTTTAAAATTTGTAGTGCTCTGAAAAAGGCCTAATATAGGCCGAAATATTGGTAATAAATAGAAAAAGATTTAAACGATTTGGATTTTACTTGACTCTACATCCAACTTAACCCTTAAAACTGGTCAGTCACTAAAATAACATCTTATAGATATTTTGTGTAAAGATAATTGAACGGGTTACTGCAGGGTTTGAAACAGAAGTTAGATGTTTATAATGAGTTTAAGGTTTTTAATAAGATCGAGACTTTAAGAAGTAACCAAGAAAAAGGAGAATGTATTATTAGAGAGTTTTAAAAAAGTTTGTCTCAAGAATAATGGGATAATACATGAGTATGCAGCACCATATTCTTCTTGAAGCATTAAAATCGTAGCAGTGAGAGACAATTGAGAGCCTATAAATGCTGCTGTTAGACATGACACCATACGAAAAGTGGTTTGGAAGAAAACCTGTTTTGTAATTTTTGTATCAAGATTTTTGGAAGTACAGCATATATGTTAACAGCATCACAGTTTCGAAAAAAAAAGCTGAACTCAAAGTCAGGAAAATGACTCTTTGTTGGTTGTATTCTTCCAATTGCAGGCTTTGGGAAGAGAAAAACGAAAAATTAAAATAAGCCGCAATGTAAATTTTAATGAAAATACAATGCTTTAAAATAAGAAGAAAACCTTTTTATTAAAATTTGGACTATTTGATGATAAAGATGGAAGAAACTTATAAGATAATATCGAATAAAATTAAACTGAATAATTAAGTTCTAATAGTACTAATCAAATATCAGATGACGAAGACTTGAATTGTGGTTCATGGTTCGATGTAGAAAATAGTATAGATAGAAATGTGGATGTTAGGCAGCTACGCAATCTTAATACTAGCTATTATGATATAGCAAATTGTTGTGAAATACTTTGATCCTCAAGCTAGGAAAATGTCGTGAAAAGTGTGGACTTGTACCAAATGGTAGCGAGCAATACAAGAAGAGATGAATGCTCTAAAATCTAATAATACCTGTTCGGGAGCAAAAGGATACTAGAATTATAGTGTGCAAACTTAACAAAAGAGATTATATAGACTTATATAAGCATTTTTCTTTGTTCTTTATATTAATCGCCAAGATACTAGAACTATAAATTTATTTCTTTCTTTATAAAATTGAGTTTAAATAATTGAAAACTGCCTAATCTGTTTTTGATGGTATTTTTGCAAACACTAAAATTTATTTGGCAATTTACGTTGACAATGGAGACTAGTCTAGTAATATCAAATTCAGAAAGTGTTTTTAATAAATTGATTAAGAATTTGCAGAAATTATTTAAGATAACTGTACATTTAAGCTGCAGTTTGTGGGTCTTCCGATTGAACAAGACCTTAATGAAGGTAGAATTGTTATTTGTCAAATCACATCAAAAAATTATTTCAAAAATTTAATATGCAGAACTTAGTACTTCTTTGTCCAAAGGTAATATTGTAAATTGTAATAAAACTGTTGTCGTAAAGCTGTTGATTGGCTCATAAAGCTGTTGGACCATTTGTTAAAAGAATTTTTCAATACACGAAGAATACTGCACATTATGAAATTGTGTACTGTAAAAGTGGACTTGTTGAGATTATCGGGTATTCTGGTGTAGACTATAAGGGTTGCTTAGATACAAGAAAATCCCCTAGCTGTTATCTGTTTTTGCAAATGATCCTATTACTTGGAAGAGCTAGAAACCAAATGTGGTGGCACAATGAGCCACAGAAGCACAGTATTTGTCCTTGAGTCTTGGAACTGCAGAAGCTTTGTGGTTGAAACGTTTTCTCAAAGAACTTGGAATCAAGATTTCAACTGTTAATATTTATGTGGATAAAGCAGCCATCAAACTAACTCAAGCTCAGCAACTTCATAGTAAAATAAAGCATATTGATGTAGATATGCATTATATCAATTGGCTGATTTATTTATCAAAGCTCTTTCAAAGACAGTTTTTAACAACTTATTGTATGAGTGAAATATTTCGATGTAAACTTTATGCTTATTCTTCATAGTTTTATACTTTGATTTGTACTAAATGGAGAATATACATTTTCTTTGTAAAATCTTAAATAAGTGGGAATGTTGAAATAAGTAATTATATGTGTTTAAGATTTACTATTAACGATCATCTAAGTATCGATGTCCTCATTCCTACTTATGCCACTTTCGCAGAAACCGTTTCGGAACTGATCTAAAGGCACGAATAAATATAATTTACCAGTCTTTTCTCACTAGACTCATCATCAGCGTTCCCGAACCGCAAAAAGGAAAAAAAGGAACTTAGAACCGAGAAATCCCCTTTCGAACGACCGACAAATCCGTTTCTGCGCAATTAAAAACTGTCTCACACCTAAAATAACATTCGCGCCAACATTCACGCCACGTGCGCACCTTAAATTTAGACTTTGCCCGTTAATAGAGTCGCTTTTATTTATTTTTTATTTTCGGAAATTAACGTAAAACAAACACCGAAGAAAATACGCCGCCGCCGACACTTAAAAATGCGATAAAAATTAACATTTTGGAACTAACTCGGCTTTTTCTCCGAAGAAAAATCGTAAAGTATACAAGAGGTGCCACCCAGATGAGGAATTTTTAGTCCCTAGATCAATTATGCGAAAAAATGGTGGAATATTTTAACATTTTTCAGCATATCCGGTGTTTTGTTTGAAAATGTAGGTAATGTTTTTTAAGGTGGTTGATAGGGAAACAGATTCAAGCATACTAGAACACGCATTAAAGACATTAGGGGAATCGATACAATCGTGGGATAAACTTATTATTTTCATTCTAAGTAGAAAATTAGATTTAGAATCGGTAGCCGAATTTAAAAGAAATCGTAAGCTTAGCAATTTTATCAACTTTTTAGAAATTAATGGTAGAATATTACATATTATTGACTATAATAGCAGTAAATTTTCTAGGATACCAAACAAAAAAGTAGGAAATCGAGGTATGCGTTCTTTGGTGGTAAATATATCTGATGGTAATAATATTAAGTGTGAAGTATGCAAGACCATTTTATATATCTTTATGGAAAGTTACTGCCGCTAGATGTAGAACAATCGGAACAAATAAAGAGTTTAGGACTATGTTACCTTAAAAACAAAGGATTTGATCCCCAAGAAGTTGACTTGTTCAAAATAGGACCAGTTTAGCAACAAAAGAGAAACTCCACTAATCCGCATGCTAATCTCTCAAGATCTATTTAGAATTTATGAAGTAGAGGACATTTGGGTGAGGTTGGCACATCAGGGTGAAAATTGAACTACTAAGCAGTAATGATGAAATTCCACAATGTCATAATTGCCAACAATGGGGTCACTCCCTATCAAACTGCTTCTCCAAATCCAGATGTATCAAGTGCAAATATGAACACTTCTATAAAGATGGTTTAAAAAATGATCGTGACATACCAGCAATTTGTTGTAACTGCAATGCTGATCACTCCGCAAATTACAGCAAATGAAAAAAAAACGAAATTTCAAACAGAAAATAACTACTCAAAATACACATTAATTCCAACCAATCCAGAACCTATGCTTACTAGTCAAGATAAACAGATACTATAGTACACTACTATGGTAAGGATATAAGGGATATAATATGATATAAAGTGTATAATCTATATTACAGGGATATACAGGAGGACAATTTACAAACTTGAAATGGCTATATATTAGGAACGAAAAACTGAATAAAAAAATGCCGAAAACAGTTTTTATAAAACGAAGAGGGAACAAGAACATACATATCATCTCAGCTTTATTTGCAACCCCCTGGACAGAGTGCGATACACCCCTAAAATCTTAAATTGAAAAGGGGATCGAGTGATACGTCATCTTAAAGTTCTTGAAAAATGGTTTCCAATGATTCGAAAGAAATTTACATTTCAGAAAATTCTTCTATGTTTATCAAGAAAAAGAATAAATAAAAACAATAATTAAATGTTCAAAACGATGATAGCATGCTCCTTAGAAATTCTTAATCTGCTCGTAGGTATTTTGTATTAGTTTATTTGCTATGAAAAACAAACGTTGCTTATAAATATTCGAGTTTTACCCTCTTCAGTGCCAAGGAATTGTTTTACTTTTTTTTTGTGAAACTTTTAATAAAATAGGTTTATTAGGATTTAAAAAAAGCAAAAAAAAAAATTTTACAAAAAAAAAATTACTACAGAAAAAAATATGACATGTCCAGTATTTTGGACAATTGGACTTAAGTCTCTAATTATGAAACTCAAAAAACATTGCCTCTCTGGAGAAATGCATAAATAAAGCTTACATTTCACACAAAAAAATCTTGTTTTCTTTGTACAGCCTTGATTACGGCAGCGCATATAGGAATTTTTGTTATTAACACTGCATATTGGTAGATGTTCATTACCAGTGGTCCTGACATCTCTTGGTGGCATCTCCGACTTCTTGCATTTTTTAGCAGGTTGACGTGTTTCTTCATCTAATGAAGAAGTTGGATCTTGAAAACCTTTTGCTTGTGCTCCAAGGGCAAGAGATTTCCCGATATACAGTTTAAATTCAAGTAAATCCATGATACACTTTTTCTATCTTCACGAGCGAAGCAGTCTTGGCGGTATTCAACCCACGAATTTGTAATTGCCAAGTCTACAAAATGCCAGAAAACTCTTACCGGCCATTTTTTTGTTCCAATACAAATGCGATAGTAAGATATTAGTCTATCACACATGTCCACTCCTCCCATAGAATGGTTGTAACTAGTGACAGAGTTTGGACATGAAACAAGAAGGTACTTATTATTTTTCTTGTCCCATCGGCGTACTTCTGTTACTGGCGCAGAGCCTGAAGATGTGGATGTCATTGTTACTGATCTATTGTCCATCCATTTCAGAATGGTCATTTTTTTGTCTTCTCGCACAAACTCATCAAAGGATTCTTTACAACCGATCCACCTATTCCCAAATTTTGATCGGGAGAACCATCTGGCCAAGTTTTTGCACCTTGATAAATCATAAAATCTAAAACCAGTCCGGAAGGTGTAGCTAAAACAAAATTTTTGAGTCTACTGGATTTGGCTTGTTTTTAACGTACTGTCGGAGAGTAGTAGTGCCTGTGAAGGGGATCATCTGCTCGTCGATGCTCAATTCTTTACTCCTTGGTAAAGTAATACACTTTTTACGAATCGCATCGATGATAGGTTGAACTTTCCATAGCCGATTTGACTACTTTACCTCATTTGAAACACTAAGATTGTTAACAACAAGTAGAAAATTTCTTAATTTAAAAATACGGTCTCTAGGTAGCTGAGTAATGCAAGATATTTCAATTCCCTTCATAAAATACAACCGCAGCCGTGGAAGTCCAAAAATGCCCATTAAAATATGCATTCCAGTCAATATTCGATATTCTTTGGCTGTTGACTTTAGTGGTTTTTTTTTCATTTGCTAGCGTGGCACGAATATTACTTTGTTCTTATAAATTTTCTCAAAAATAATCTGGAAAGTATTCATAAAAATAGTTCAGGGGTGTCCAATAGTCATGATCATCTTGTAACTGCCATTCCGGATCAAGGTAGACATCTTCTCGACTTTCAACAACATTTCTTTTCCATTTTACTTCTGCGGTTTTATTTTTTGTTTGCTCCTGGAGAACCTGCTCTCTTATTCTGGATAAGGGAACATTATCGTCATCAGACTCCTCTTCAATGGTATCAGAAACCGAATCTGCGTCTGCCGGCGCCGGCTCGTCGTCTTCATTATCCTTTGCCTCAATTGATTCACTGTTTTCGGCGGTGATTTCCTCATCATCATCGCTCAAGTAGAAGTCACTGTCATTTAGAATTTCTTCAAGATCTTTATCCGTCAGTGGTTGCATACCACCTTAAAAAAAAGACGAAATAATAACAACAACAAAATTTAAAATTTTTGGTTAAAAAGTAAAAACTTGAACTAAATACAGTCCCGACGTCCAAAATACTGCACAAAATCAAAAGCCGAACACTCTGTAGAGCGACGTTACATTTTCTGTACGTATATTTGTTGATTTACTAAATAGCAGTCAATTTATTTGATTTTAATCAGTATTCTATCAAAACAATCGAAAATAATGCAAATATTACCTAGTTTCTGATACGACGCCATGATTTACAACACAACACCTGTTCCGTCAAAACAAAACTGAAAAAAATCCAACGTTGCCAAATATTTTTAACCAAATATTTTTTGGCGTGTGTATGCACGTCCAGTCCGCTGCACGGTGGGCTCCAAATCACGTTAAGTCGTCGTGAACCCGTACTAATATATTTTGAAAAATGTACAGTGGGCTGGACGTGTGGAATGAAGAGGTTAATATCACATAATTTACTTTAAAAGTATACAGCTTGTATGTACTAGTAATATTATTTAAAAAAATGAGTTTTAAAGTTGAAGAAGTAGTCCATTGTTGCAGTGGAGTTAATAGATCAATGGGTAACTAAAAGTATTTCGGTCATCCATCAAATTTATTTAAAAACTATTAATACGACATGTTTTGGACATCTAACATGTCTATCATCAGGGATAACAAATTAAGGGGTTCTGTCAATTCATCTTATAGTTCTAGTGCCTCAGACGAGGTGTTTACATACATAGCTGGCTTACATGTGTAATGTAATGTTTGTAAACACATTGTCTGAGGCACTAGAACTATAAAATGTGTTGACGGAACTCCTTAATTTGTTATCCATGAGGATGGACATGTTATATGTCCGAAACATGTTGAATTAATAGGTTTTAAATAAATTTAGTGGAGGATGAACTAAATACTTTTAGTTACCCATTGATTTGACTTTTAGTTCAGTTTAAACGAAAAGCAGCACTAAATAATAAAAAAATGTAAAATACAGGTTGTTCTATTAATTAAGCGAGTATAAATGATAGGTTTATATGAGCGGTTGTTAAAAAATCGCTATAAATAATTTATTATTCTCAGCTTGAGTTGCAAATACAGTACGATTTGCGATGCCTCCGTATCTGCTTCTAATCTGCATAATTATCGGATATTAATTATTGCCAATTAACATATTCCAAATATTATGGTACACTGAATGGAATTTAGGATAATGATTGTGCCGTTGCCTGATTTTGATGGGATAATGTTTGTTTAAATTGGATATTGGGGAGAGTTTCCGTTGTTAGGGAGTTGGGGCGGAGGGATCCGGTTTTCTGGGTGTATCTCAAAAGCTAGTCATTTCTCAGAAATATATGATTACACAAATAAGAGCAGCGCTGTTTTGTTATATAAGAAAATTTAATTTAATGCTTTATTCTTAAGATCAACGAAATGACAATAATGTTTGTAAAGATAAACAGCAACCGAGCGAAAGAGATATTATATTGAAAATTTTATAAAAACCATTGTTCTGTCAGAAAATGTATGAGAATATAAAGTATGCCAATACTCACCTGCTATGCAATAAATTACTTTATTTCTATTAATAACTAAGTTATGAATAATTTTATATAGAGATTGTCTAGAGATTGAATTTTATAAATTTCCAAAAAACTTTTTATTTTTTATTTACGAAAACTCGTATAGGCACTAATTGTTCTAATATTTATATGCTATGTTCTACAATTTAAATCAATGCTTTATCTATATCAACAACCAAGTTACAGCCACTTCTGTATATAGATTTGTTCAATGATAAATGATCATAAATAAATAAATATAAAACGTGCCTGTACTTACATCTGATGCATTAAAATTTAAATCAATACTTTATTAAAAATTAAGTTTAAATTATAGCCAGTTTTATGCAAAGATTGAAAGTGGAAATTAATGTGCAACCTGAAAAGTCACACTGTTGGGGATTTCTTGAAAGTCATTAACTTTTTTAAAATTTATAGTTATATAAAGTGTACTTATACTCATATATTAAGCACAAAATTTAAATCTAGTGCTCTCTATAATAAGACAGTTACAGTCGATTTTGTATAAAGATGGAAACTATAAGTCAACATCTATCCTGAAAACTGATTTTTTTTTTAAATCTTTTTTTTAAAAAAAAATTTTTTAGAAAATCTTAAACTAAATGGAACGCTACTTAGTTTTCCAGATGACACCATTTGGCTAAGTCTTGACAGCAAACAACCCAAATTGAAAAAGACTTGGTGGAATTAAAAAAACTGGTTTTAACACATTAAATTAATTTTAAATATACAATAAACTAACTACATGTCTTGCAACCTACAGAAATTCTGTTCCAAGACTTACGCTTTAGGCAATATTAAGATTGGGGATTGTGAAATAACCGAAGCAACATTTTTTAACCAAAGTAACATTTTTTTTCAAACATCTGCATATTAAAATTGAAATTTTATATAAATAGGACCTTTATGTCGATAAAATGGTCTAGAAGTTAGAGAGATTCTCTCAAATTTTGTATACCTTCATGACTTTTTGACTACCGAACATCTAAAAACTGTATATATGTCTCTTGTACAAAGTCATCTATTTTATGGTATTTTGGGATGAAAAAGCGTTTCTGATGACTTCCTGTTTCGGTTGACTTCCTGTGCTCAAATGGCTTAGAACTACTCAACCGAGGCAGTGTCCCAACTTTCTACTGCAATATAGGACTATTATTGACCTTACTATCTGTTTACCTAGTACTGTGAACCTTTTCAGATCATGGAGAGTGTCCCTTGAGGTCACGATGTTGGACCACAGGCACATTCTTTTTGAATTAAAGAAGCAGGCTCGGTGCGGTACCCCAGCCTACAGAAATCGAAGGTGCACTAACTGGCACCACTTTCGAGAAGAACTAGTCGGTGGTCTTGCGGACATGCCGGCAAGGTACACACTTCCGGCCGACACAGAGATCGGGACTGCCAACCTGACTCGTGCGATAGTCGCGGTATTCGAGGGCAGCTGTCCCCTCAGACGGAGACCCTCCAATGCCAAGAATGCCTGGTGGAACACGGAAAAGCACCGTGACACTACGCGTCGGCTCCTTCGCAGGGCTGAGCGCACTAAGCTTGCCACTGACTAAGATGCAGCTCAAAGCCACGCAGCTCAAAGGCGATACAAAAAGACACTCAGGGACTCCAAAAGACAGTGCTGGAGGCGGTTCTGCGATGACGTTGAAAACACACCCTCCGCAGCACGACTGTGCAAAGTACTGTTCAACGAACCTGGAAGAAGAATAATTACCTACGACAGGCTGAAATGGGCAATCAGACATTCTCCCTCTTCAAATCTCCGACCATAAATGGATTATATCCATGCCTTTTGCAAAACGGGTTAGAAGTACTAACCCCACACACAGTCAGACTATTCAGGACGTCCCTTGCTCAGGGCTACGTCCCAAAGTTATGGCGTCAAGTGAAAGTCGTCTTCATTCCGAAACCCGGAAAAAGAGATTTTACAGATTCCAAATCGTACCGACCTATCAGCCTTACCAGCTTTATGCTGAAGGCGATGGAGAGGCTGATTGATCGGTACCGTTCGAGGAAGCATCCTGGTCAACAAACCACTGCATATGCACCAATACGCCTATCAGGCGGGCAAATCCACGGACCTGGCCCTACACCACCTCGTGAGGAAGGTGTAGGGTGCTCTGGGTAGTGGCAAGACCTGTCTGGGTGCGTTTCTAGACATTCAAGGGGCGTTCGACAACACCCCTTTCGCATTAATCTGCCAAGCACTCGAGAGCCGCGGCTCAGAACCCTGTTTGGTTAGCTGGATAGAGGCCATGCTCTAGAAACGTCACGTATCAGCCCAGCTCAACAACGAGATTGTCGAAACGTTGGCGGCTAGGGGCTGCCCGCTGGGAGAAGTATTGTTCCCTACCTTGTAGTGCCTTGTGGTCGACAGCCTGATAAATCTTTTAAACAATGCTGGCCTATAGACACAGGCCTACGCTGATGATCTGGTAATCCTTTATCCAGGGAAAGACGTCTCAATGACGTCTTTTCCGACCGTCCCAATGCGTCAAGTTAGATCCCAAACTCTCCTGGTACGATCATGCAGACACCAGAATGAAGAAGGCCACCTGCGTTCTATGGGACTGCAGGCGGGCTTTCGGCAATACCTGGGGTCTGTCTTCTAAGATCGTCCACTGGATCTACTCGCGCATTGTGAGACCTTCTCTCACATACGGGGCTATCGGTTGGTGGCCATGTATGGAGAAAGCGAAAATTCGTGCTCAACTGGGCAGAGTCCAACGTCTTGCATGTCTCAGCATAACGGGTTCCATGCGGACTAGAGCACTTGAGACTCTGCTGAGCCTTCCGCCTCTGGACATCGTTGTGCAATTTGAGGCAATGAGGACTGCGTACAGGCTATACGTCCTCGGCGAACTACGTGCTGGTGAGACCGATCACGCAAAAATTTGGTCACGGGCCATACAGGAATATCCTCTCCTTCTGATGGGCAGTGACTGCATGGCTTTAATGACTGTGGACTGCGAGGGATTCGTGACGCACATTGCAGGTAGAGAGGAGTGGCAGCATTCCAATAGACCTGCATTACTAAATAGGGGGACCATCTGGTACACAGATGGCTCCAGAATGAATAACAGAGCTGGATCAGGGCTTTGTGGTGGGATCCCACATACCAGTAGGGCATACTTGCTGGGGGAGCACGCCACTGTCTTCCAGGCCGAAGTATTCGCTGTATTAAAATGCGGACAGAAAATCCAAAGCTGCGGACACCGTAATACAGTCGTATCAATATGCTCGGACAGCAGAGCTGCCATTAAGGCTATCACGGCCGCAAAGGTAAGCTCCAAGCTTGTACTAGAGTGCATAAAAGTCCTGAAAAAACTAGTGCAGGTTGGCTGCAGGGTCCAGCTCGTCTAGATACCTGGCCACGCAGGCCATGCAGGTAATGAGGAAGAGGACTCTCTTGCCAGACTGTGATCCGCAAATGTGCCGATGGGGCGGGAATTGGTATCACCAAATGCGTTGTGGTCGCGTCAATAAAGGGTCTGCTGGATAAGTGAACCCATCGAAGATGGACTGAGTCCCCTGGTATGAGACAGGCCAAAGCGCACATAGGTGGGCCCTCTGCCTATCTCACCAAAAATCTACTACGCCTAAAAAGACGCGAAATTCGACTAGTGACAGGTCTTTTAACCGGTCACTGGCACTTAAGAAGCCATCTCCATACTATCGGTATTTCGGACCATCGGTATTGTTAACCCAGAATGCCGATGGTGCTGTGAGGAGGATGAAACCTTTGACCATGTAGTCGGGGAGTGCCCAGCACTCACGCGCGCCAGATTCAAATACTTGGGTAACAATTTCAGTGTGCCGAGTGACTTTAAGTCCTTCAAACCAGAGAGGCTTATCGGTTTCTCTAAGGCCGTTGGGCTCTGGTAACCCCCGGTGGGGCATGACGGGTTCATCAGGAGACCTATATGCACAACTGCCTTGGCAGCCCACTGTTTCGAGAATTCAAGCGTTTCTGAAATACATATGCAAAAATTAAAATAAATTCAAAAATCGTTTTTAAAAATAATTTTTGGCAGACAGAATATATCCCACTGATAACCTGTTTTTTGAAACTAAGATAGTAGATTTACCTCAACTTTGTTGCTTAGAAATACTTAAATATATAAAGAAAAACAAGATAGAATTAAATATTAACCCGATGTTCATCTACTAGGCAAAAGAACTTGCCTTATCACGATACGTTAAACTCATGGTAATGATATAATGATGCTTAGAGGCTTTGACTCTTTCAAACGCAAAACTGGATATTTTCAAACCGCTTTTGAAATATCAACTTACACATATTACTATTACATATTGTACTGATTAAACCCTGAAATGAACTTTCTAACCCGGCTATAGTCTGTGTACCCAATAAGGACATAACTAAGTTTAATATTTACCCGATTATGTACTTATAAATCGTGCACAAGTGTGTGCTTCTGCATCTGTTATTCAATAAGTAGAACTATCTATAACAGTAACCAAATGACAACTAATTCTCTACAATCGGGTACGCCACTGATTAGTTTGAACCCGCCCTTTTTCATGGCAATGTTCCTACACCATCCAATCAGAACGAGACAAAGGCGAAGCAACCATGAGCGCACCAACATCAATAACGAAATCCGTTGTATTAAAAAAAAATCCCTAAAGGTTATTGAGCGATAATAAATAATAAACTAAAAGTGAAACCGTAATGACAGCGAAAACGGTCCGGTTCGCACGTAACGCCGCAAATAAACCGGGACAAAAGCTAAAAAAAAAACATGAATATGAAAATTATTAATAAAATTATTATGTTTACGGTGGTAACATGAGAAATCTTTATTGCCGGGGATCACGCGATCCTGTGCACATTTTGCATTAAATTCTTTGTGTCGTGCTTCGAAAGTGGAATTAGGAAGGGCGAGTCTTTAAGGAGTTTGTTCAGAACGAAAAACTATAATTTTATTGTACAGGGATGCCCAGAAGTCAAGAATGAAATTCCCTATAGGACTCGGTTTTGCTCCCTTTTTTTTATAGAGGCTTCACATGGTCCTAAAGAAAAATTATGTTGGAAGGGTGGGATGGAGAGAGAGTCAGTGGCAAAATTATCCACATTTTTGTAAGTGTTCTCGTATATCAAAGTGTGGCTATCTTTTTATCAACTAATGATTTGTAAAACAACGAAATTAATGTGAAAAAACATGTCTCGGGGTTATCGCGGGCGAGTCCTAAGAGTTAAAAGATAAACTTTTAGTGTGAGGGGTTAACGATTAAAAATTATTTATAATTTTTAGATAGGGAGCTTAGAAGTAGTTTGTTGAACGTGTAACTTGAAAAAATAGTAAATCATATTAACTTAGAGCTGCGGATCATTACTGTGTCACTAAATCATCTTGATTCATGTTTTCATAATTAAAATGGCTGATGCAAGTAAAGTTTTGAAAACCTGAAATAATTTGATAATTTAGAGCGAAACAATGAGTTTCTTTGCCATTTACAAAAAAAAATCAATAAAAATTGCCAACAACGTCTCTTTCTAACTGTAAATCAATATTTTTTAATTTAATTGCCTTATGTTATTTTCTAATAATGAAATGAAGCCTTTAAAATAACGATTTATTTTAATAAATCACAGTAATAAAATAACAATTTTGAAATGAACAGTTAATCGCTTATTTAATAATTTAAGTTCCTGAATATTTAACGACAGAATTTGCCTCAAAGGTAATATAATGAAGATTGAACTTATCTTAATGAATCGTATTACATTAATAATTTTTTTTGCGTAATAAAAATTAAAATTCATTTATTGATGTATTGAATAACTGCTTATTAAAATTTAAGTCACTTATTAAATTATCAAGACCTACTTTGAGAAATTGTAAATTAGTATTTATTGATGCAACCCCCTTAAACCGTAATTTGGTGATAAAATAAAATTTCGAAAGTAATTTATTAAATCAAGAACTTATTTTAATGAGTCATTTATTGATTATTGTAATGCAGAATAATGTACAGTTAATAATAATTTTAATACGAAGACTTAAAACTAAAATTAACATATCATTCAAATACCAACTTTAACGACTGGTGAATCAATTGAATCATTTCTTAATAATGACTCAATTGTTGTTCATCATGTTCCTATGATTCAGCTCAAACTTAAAAGATCTTCGTTAAAACTTGAACTCTATAGCATCAGTTCTTGACAAACCGTGAATTATTAATTAATATTAATATTAATGAATATAATTCTTAAAAGTGGTACTCATTTTAATGAATCAGAATAAAACAATGAAACGTTTTAAAATAATTAATTAAAATTAAAGTAAACTAATGAACAGCAACTTTAATAAGTCGTGAATTTTGCATTCAATGACTTTATTGCCTTAAATAATTTTCTGATAATATAATGAAGTCATAGAAGTGATTCATTTAAATAAATGCTAATTTTAATTAAACAATTTTGACGAGTTAATCAGTTAAGTGGTAGTTGAGTCCAGTCATGAAAGACGTTCGTTGAGATTTCAAGTGAATTTTAGCGAATCACTTTAAAGTTACAAATATCAAGTTTGACGAGCTGGGGATCATTATCAGGTTAATCATCAAATAACTTGAATCATCAATGATTAAATAAAACCTTAAAGTTTATTGGTTTCAACTAGAAGTCATTTTAATGAATCAGAGTGGAACAATGATTTTTTTGATAATATAATTATCAGAACTAATTTTGAACATAAAACATTTTTTTTCAATTTCAAAGTTTTTTTTAAATACTGTATTGAAATTCAAGTATAATAATGAAGAGCAACCCTAACAAACCATGGATCATTTATCAATGATTTTACTGTTCCAAGGAGGAGGAATGATTTTACTGTCTTGAATTATTTAAGCCATAAAAGTGATTAATTCAAACGAAACAATATATTAATGAATCAAAATAACACTTACTTCAACTTAAGTCATTTGTTTTGTATCATTTTCCTAACGCTTAGTTCACCATTAAAATTCAAGTAAAGGTAGAAATGTCAAGTTTGCCGAGTTCAAATTATTATTTTCTTAATTAGATGTTTTGAATCGATAGTCCAAAAGTCATAAGTCGAAATCAAGTCTGATTTTTATGACTCATATTGACCTATATTTAATATACCTTTTAATTGGATTCCATAATTTTCTAGTAATAAAATACTATCTTATAAGTGAATCGTTTAAGATCGATAGTCATTTTATTGAATCAGAAAGAATCAACGATTTTTCTACAAATTTTTGACGAGATGTCATTCAAATCATGGTTTCATGATTTAACCGGCATGAATAATCTTCTAATAATAATATAATAATAAATATTTTTTCAAAATAAATCCAGAACTAATTTAATTAACGATCAACTATCAACTGCACTATCAATTGCTTTGAATCATGATTGAGATTTTACGAATTTTTATCCAGTAACTTGATATCCTTGACCCTTTTAAGTCTGGTCTTTGAAAGCTTAAAAATATATTAAAATAAATTAAACAATCAACATTAAATTGTAAATCATGGTCTTATGACTGTAGTGACATGGACTAATCCTGGTTCATTTTTCAATCTAAATAATCTCTAAATTTTCAACTTTTTCAAAGTTGAACAATGAATTCTCGTTTGATTATAGTCAAAGTCAAAAGGCAATGTTGACGACGTGTGAATCATTATTATAATAATAAAATGCCTTCAGTCATTTTCTCATGATAATGTGAAGCCTGGAAAGTGAATCAGTTAAACAAGTACTGATTTTAATGAATCAAAGCAAAACAATGATTTTTAAAAAATTAATAAGGGCAATTAAGTTATCATCTTATGATTCAATTGCCTTGAGTAATTTTGTACAGATAAAATTAAACCTTGAAATTGATTAGTTTGAATTCCAATATATTTTAATGAATTATAATGAAAATGTTATATAGAACTGTGATTTTTAACACCAATTTTGGACAAACCGTGACTAATTATTTTATGATTGAACTGCCTCGAATGACCTATGATTAGAAAATAAGTCGAAACGAGAGGCCTTATTTTCATGAATCAAAAACTTATTTTAATGAATCAAAGTGAAACTAACTTCACATACAAGTTTCAAATTTGACGACCGCATTATTTTCTTATAATTTAGTTCAACCTTAAGAGACGTGCATTGAAAGTTCAACTGAATTTAAATGAATCAAAATATAAAATAGAAATTAAATTACATATATTAAGTTTGACGAACTGTAAATCATTATTTTATGATTCAACTGACGGGAATCAGCTGTCATTATAAAATAAGTCGAAAGTAGATATTATTTTAATAAATCAAACTAAAATAATGAACATCAGCTTTAATAAACCGTGAATTATTACTCAATGATTTTACTCTCTTAAATTAATTTCTCATGATAGAATGAAGCCGTAAAAATGTATCAAAGTTAAATTAACTTTACATATAAGTACCAACTTTGATGAATCATGAATCATTTCTGAATATTGATTCAATAGTCTTGCATGAGTTTCTTATGGTCAAGTCCAAAGTGTAACGTTTAAGTAAAATTACAAATATGAAATTTGACAAGCTATAAATGATTATTTTGTTAATCAAATGCCTTGAATTGTTTTTCTAATAAGTTGAAACCAGGTTTGATCTTCATAAATTAGAATTAAACAGTGAGCACCTTCAGTTATTTCCTGATAATAAAATAAAGCCTTAAAAGTGATTTATCAAAACAAAAAATGTGTTAAGGAATTAAAGTGTAACAATAATTTTTTAAAAATGAGTTAAAAAAATTGATTTATCATATTAGAACCTAATTCTCTTGTCTCATTTTTTTTAATGAAAAAATGAAAACTTAGAAGTGATTCATTACAACTATAGCTTATTTTTAATGAATCAGAGTGAAACAGTTAATCTTTTTCTAAATGCTTGACTAATATTGACCTAAACTCAATGAATCAGCTTCTTTAAATTATTTAATAACAATTTAATGAAGCCTTAAAGGTGATTTATGGAAACAAGTAAATACTAATTTTGATGAATTGTGTGTAATCACTTTATTAATAAATTGTTTTTTTGTAATTGACTTATGCCATTAAACTTGTTAAATCATGATTTACATTTTATTGAGTCGAATTGATTGAAAAAACTTACAAACACAAATTTTGATGATTGAATCATTATTACATCTTTCAACTGCATTGTATTATTTCTTAATAATAAAATTTCATCTTGTAAGTAATTCATTTGAGATAAATAGTTATTTTAATGAATCAAAGTTTTAATAATCAATGATTTTATAATTCAGCTGCCATGGATAATCTTTTAATAATAAAATGATTTATTGAACTAATTTAATTAATGTAGTCCACAAATTATTAACATGATATTTAACTAATTGTGAATCATGGTCTTTTGACTCGATATCCCTGATTCATACTTTTGTTTTTTCATTTGATTGTAGTGAGAATGATCATTATATATACTTGAAAGTGATTTTTACAAAAACTGTTCATTTATAGAGTAAAATGAAATAAATTCCAACAAAAATTGAACACATTGACACATTGACCAAATTTTTCCCTGGTTAAAAAAATAAATCTTAAATAAGAAAATACAGAAAATCATTCTCACTTTTATCAAGCATAATAACAAAAATAAACTAAACAAAACAAAACGACAAATATAATTTCCCCGCGATGGTCCTTCGAGCCGGATTCGTTGTCCCCGAGAGCCCCCTTTTCTCTTTTATTCTATTTACACGCCGTAAATATTTAATTTTCCTCTTTTTCGTTCCACATATTGCTCGTCTTGCGTGTTTGTCTTGTACCTGCATACATTTAAAAAAAAACTCCTTTTGTTTCATGGAAATTCGACTCATCACTCGTGTAAATACCGTCAGTCGTTTGTTTCGTGAGTGTAAATTGGCCGCTCCTCTCACTTAATAATTTATTTTCTAGACTCGATTTTTAAGTGGCTTCATTAAAAAATAATGAGAGTTTGTTCTGGAAGGGAAACCTTCTCCCTTTACTGTCCGTGTACTTATCATTTATCGGGAATTAAAAGGGAATTCCGAGAAAGAAAAGTCAATAGTTTTTATTTATTTTAATTGACCAATTTAGTCAGTTTTACCCCTTAGTAACGTTCCTTAGTTGTTTCAGTTATTTTTTGCGATTTTAATTAAAGTTTCCACTCGACAGAATTGATTGTCAATAGTCAGCTATAAATAGATTCGGGTTCTGTTAAGCTCTAATTTATCACTACAATATGATTTAAGAAAATTGTGTAAGGAATCGATAATTTATTTATAAGCAGTTAATATACTGATAACTTACTGGTTCACTAAAATAATAAAATATGATTCCAGGAGCTTAAATAACAAAAAGTTCCTAATTTAAAGACTCACTTTTCAGGCTTTATTTTATTACTTAAATTAATCAAGACTATTGAATATGATGATTTACTTGCCTCGACTCACTTTTAAAAAAACATTTGTTTCACTTTGATTCATTAAAATAGGTTTTTGTTTCAATTAATCACTTTCATGATGATGAATCACTGATTTATTAAAATAATTTCTGGTTTAAAAAAATCACTTTTAAGGTTTTATTTTATCATTAGAAAATAAATTAAGACAACTGTTTAACATACTATTGATTTCAGCTTGTTAACTTCACATTGGTAATTTTAATTGCATTTTAAATCCGGAATCATTAAAATAGGTCCTTGTTTTAATGAATCACGTTTCAGGATTCATTTTATCCTTGGGAAATGATTTAAGTAATAACATAGTGATTTACAGCTCAGCAAACTTAAAATTTGTAATTTTACTAACATTTTTAGATTTTGAACTGATTCATTTGATTATTCATTAATTGAGATTGCCAAAATGAGTCCTAATAATTTTAAATTAAAAATTCATTGTTTTAGTCTGATTTAATATAAAAAATCAATTTTAGTTGTGAAGTGAATCAGGTTTAAGACTCATAATTATGATTAGAAAATGATAGCTGATAATATGATCATTCATACCTTTATTATAATGATTTATAGTTTTATACATTTTAATTAAATTTTAGTGCAAGAAAAGCGCGTTCTTTTGTTTGTTTCATTGATTATTATGACTTGCAGGTCTGAATTCCTTTATTGACAAAAAAAGTTTAATTTGATTATGATTTATTAAAATAAGCTTTACTTTCAATAAATCAGTGTTGAGGCTTTATTCCATCATTAAAACATGATTCATAAAACAAGATTGAAACAAGTTTAATCATAAATTAGTAATTAATTTTATTCTGCATTTCGAAAAAAAATATATTACTGTACTCTGATTCATTAACATAACAGTCATGTTATGTCATGTTTAAAGTTACGCTTTAAATATTTAAAAAATATTCAGCGGAGTAGATGGACTAGATCATCCTTTACAGCTTGATTTTGAAAAAAAAAATCACTGTTTCAGTCTGATTTTCTTAAAATGATTGTTAGTTTAAATGAATCAATTTTAAGACTTCATTGCATCATTGAATTGAAATTGAATTACCGCGATGGAATCATGGTATGATGAAAAAAAAATCATTGTTTCAGCAGTCAAAAATAATATTTAATTCGTTAAAATTGAATTTTTTTACTCGGATTCATTAATATGACCAGTATGTTATCAATGAATCATTTTTAAAGATCAACAAAATCATCATTTACATTAGAAATGAAACTACGGCGATTGAGTCATGATATAATGAATTAACGATTATCAAAGTGGATGCTGATAACTTTGAATTAATTCTAACTGGGTCTTAAAAAAATCATTGTTTCAGCCCAATACGTGAAAAATTAATTTTAGTTAAAGTAAATCAGATTTAGGACTTATAATAATAATTAGAAAATGGTAGCTGGCTTTAAGTTGTATGTTTTATTATTGACCAAAATGCATGCAATAAAAGTTCCCACAAAAATAAAAGCATAAGCTAAACTTACAAATGTCAAATCAAATTAATTGCAAACACTTCTAACTTATTATTTCTAAATATATAAAAAGATTTTTTAAATATATGTGACGATTTCTGTCTTTATGATGATGATTTATTATTAAATTTTAGTGCAGGACTTACAAAAAAGTTCATTGTTCTATTCTGATTGATTAATATGACTTGTAGGTTCAGTGAACCACTCTTAGGACCATAATTTACTTATATTTTCGACTCTGATTCATTAAAATAGACTCTGCTTTTGATAGTACAATTTTAAGGCTTCATTCCATCATTGAAACATGATTTGAGGCAATTAATTAATAAATAAGTGATTCAAAGCTTGTCGAAATCGATCTTGATGTTTAGTTCAATTTTGATTATATATTTAAAAGAAAAAATCTTTGTTTCAGTTTGATATATTCAAATAACATCTGGAACCAATAAATCATTTTTAAAAGTTAATTTAATCATTGTAAAATGAACATATTAACGACTAATTCACAATTCGTCAAAATTAACCTTCGTATATTCTGTTAAATTTCATTCTGCATTTAGAAAAAAAAACTTTTATTACTGCCCTCTGATCCATTTATAAGACTAGTGTTTTATCGATGAATCACTTTCATACTCACGGTTTTAATATTAAAAAATGATTCAAGGCAGTAGATCAATATAATAATCATTTAACTCTTGATTTTCAAAAAAAATATTATTTTTTTAGTCTGAATTATTTGAAATGAGTGTCAGTCCACATCATTGTAACATTAGAAATTAAATTCGAGTCATGATATGATCAATTTTCATTCTGATTGATTAATATGACTTGTAGGGTTCAGTGAACCATTCTTGGAGCCATATTTTATAAACAAAAAATTTATATTTTATTCTGATATCATTAAATTATACTCTACTTCAAATAAATTAGGTTTGAAGGTTCATTCCATCATTGAAACATGATTCAAAGTAGTTTATAAATCAGAGCTTGCCGAATATGATATATTTATGATTTAGTTCAATTTTGATTTTATATTTACAGAAAAAGATCTTTGTTTTAGCTTACTATATTTAAATGACGTTTTAAAAATTAATTTAATCATTAAAAATCACTCTATACGCGAATGATTTACAATTGGTTAAAATTGACTTATATTAACTAAAAATAAATCAGATTTAAGACTCATAATAATGTCCAAATAATAATAGTCCTAATATGATAAGAAAATGGCAAATAATGATAATCGCTAAAATGTTTTATAGTTCATCAAGTTTTATTTAACTTTTAGTGCAGGAATTCCAAAAATGTTCATTGCTTCATTCTGATTGATTAATTTGACTCGTAGAGCTTGGTGAATCAGTCTTAGAACCATATTTTGTTAAAAAGAATTGATTCTGATTCAGTAAAATAGGCTCTGCTTTTGATAAAACAATTTTTAAATTTCATTTCATGATTAAAACATGATTTGAGGCAGTTATTCATAAATCAGTGATTCAAAGCTTGCCGAAATGGATCTTGATGTTTAAGTTCAATTTTGATTATATATTTAAAAGAAAAATTCTTTGTTTCAGTTTGATATATTCAAATAACATCTGGAACCAATAAATCATTTTTAAAAGTTAATTTAATTATTAGAAAATGAATATATCAACGATAAATTCACAATTCGTCAAAATTGACCTTCGTATATTCTCTTAAATTTTATTCTGCATTTAGAAAAAAATAACTTATATTACTGCCCTCTGATCCATTAATATGACCAGTGTGCTATTAATGAATCACTTTCAAACTTATGGTTTTAATATTAAAAAATGAGTCAAGGCAGTAGATCAATAAAATAATCATTTACAGCTTGATTTTCAAAAAAAATATTATTTTTTTAGTCTGAATTATTTGAAATGAGTGTTAGTCCACATCATTGTAACATTAGAAATTAAACTCGAGTCATGATATGATCAATTTTCATTCTGATTGATTAATATGATTTGTAGGGTTCAGTGAACCACTCTTGGAGCCATATTTTATAAACAAAAAACTTACATTTTATTCTGATTCATTAAATTATGCTCTACTTCCAATAAATTAGGTTTGAAGGTTCATTCCACCATTGAAACATGATTCAAGGCAGTTAATAAATACGTGAATCAGAGCTTGCCGAATAGGATGTTAATGATTTAGTTTAATTTTGATTTTATATTTACAGAAAAAGATCTTTGTTTTAGCTTACTATATTTAAATGACGCTTTAAAAGTTAATTAATCATTAAAAAAGGAATCTATACGCAAATGATTTACAATTGGTTAGAATTGACTTACTTGAAATAAATCAGATTTAAGACTCATAATAATGGTAAGAAAATGGCAAATAATGATTTATGGTTCATCAAATTTTGTTTAAATTTTAGTGCAGGAATTCCAAAAATATTCATTGTTTCATTCTGATTGATTAATATGACTCGTAGAGCTTGGTGAATTAGTCTCAGAACCATATTTTGTTAAAACAAATTGATTCTGATTCAGTAAAATAGGCTCTGCTTTTGATAAAACAATTTTAAGATTTCATTCCATGAATAAAACATGATTTGAAGCAGTTAATCATAAATGAGTGATTCAAAGCTTGCCGAAACGGATGTTGATTTTTTAGTTCAATTTTGAATATGCAGGGTGGATCATTTAACCTGAAACATCGCAATATCTCGAAAAGTAAACACGTATCCAGAAAATGTTTTATTTGAAGTTTGAATGGTTTCCAGGGGCCCATAAAATGACGTCATTTGTTTGACCTTGAGTGGACGTTTTCAAGGTCAAATGAAGGTCAACTTCACTTTTTTACATAGAAACCTCTATTTTTTTTAATAGTATCTGATTTAGCGTTAAAAATAAGTAACTTTCATCTGAAACTTTTTTACATGCGACATGCTCTCCTTTTTGAGATATTAATTCTTGATTCTTTTACGAATTTTTTCTTTCACAATGACATTAGAAACAGGAATAGCTTTGGTTCAGCAATTCTTCAATATTGTTGTGACGAGCCATTGTTGATCGATGATCAATGCATGTTGTTATGATGCGAAAATTTTCTATAGTGAACAGATCTCACGTGTTTATCCCAGGTATTTCAGGCGATTGTAAACAAATACTGATGAATAAAGTAAATAAGAGATTATTTTGGTTCACAGTATTCGTTCAGTTATCAAGTATTTGACTATTTTGTTGAGTGACTATGGAATGCCTAACAATAAATGAAAAAGTTAAAATGGTCCTTATCTATGGTGAATCTGAACGGAATATTAATAGAGCCATTGAACTGTATACCATGCGACATCCTCGGCACTTCCCTCGCGAGCATCATTTTATCGTGTAGTTACCCACTTTATAGAATATGGAAGAATGGAAGAACCAGTCAAAATAATGAAAATGCCGTCTTAGCTGCAGTTGCCCATAATCCTGGAGTCAGCTCACGATCAATTTCTTCTGCTTCTGGAATCTCCAAAACAAGTGTCCTCAGAATTTTGAAACGCCACAAGTTTCATCCGTATCACTTGTCGTTACATCAAGAGCTTCACGGGAATGATTTCCAAAATCAAGTGTTGTTTTGTGAATGGGCCCAAAATCAGTTGCATGAAAATGACAATTTCTTTCTGCGCGTCTTATTCACCGATGAAGCTTCATTTACAAACTATGGTGTAGTTAATCGTCATAACATGCATTATTGGGCAGTTGAAAACCCCAGGTGGTTTCGAGCGATAGAACATTTATTGATGGTGTCCTTACAGGCCAAAAATACCGTAATTTTTTGCTGGAGATTCTACCAGTATTTTTGGAAGATGTGTGTTTTGAAGTGGGACTAAATATTTGGTACCAGCATGATGGTTGCCCTGCATATTATTCACGCGTTGCGCGCCTAGTGTTGGATCGTGACTTCAATAGACGTTGGATAGGTCGCGGTGGAGCAGTCCATTGGCCGCCACGGTCATCTGATTTGACGCCCTTAGATTTTTTTCTATGGGGTTATTTGAAGGAGATCGTATATCGCGATCCACCAACTCCCGAAAATATGAAGCTGCTAATCACGGAGGTTTGCGGGCAGATAACTCCACAGATGCTGCACTTTGTTCATCGATCCTTTAGAAAGCTAGTCGAAAAATGTATAGAAGTGGAAGGTCAACACTTTGAACATTTACTGAAATAATTTTCTGACTTTTTTTGTTTCAATTTCTTTTATTCGAACTTTGTACGTTTTATTTTCAAGTTTTCGATTCTGTTGATAATAAAATTCTATCATAAGATACTTTCACTCCTTTTGATAGATCATCAGATACTACCTACAAGGGCAAATGTTATTGTCAAGAAAAAATTTCAAGAATCAAGAATTAATATCTTAAAAAGGAGAGGTCGCATGTAAAAAAGTATCAGATGAATGTTACTTATTTTTTGACGCTAAATCAGATACTATTAAAAAAAATAGAGGTTTCTATGCAAAAAAGTGAAGTTGACCTTCATTTGACTTTGAAGACGTCCACTTTATAAATTAAATTAAAAAAAAATAATTTGATCAAAAATGAGTGTTAGTTCAAATGAATCAATTTTAAGACTTCATTGTGACATTAAAAATTGAATTATGGGGATTGAGTCATGGTATGAAGAATTAGATATGGTCACAAGGATTTTATCTTAGTTCTAATTGGATCTTTAAAAAAAGTCATTGTTTTAGCCTGATTTATTAAAATACTACTTCCAATAAATCCGTTTGATTCATTCATTTCAGTTCATTGTTTCATTCCGGTTGATTAATATGACTCGTAGGGTTTAGTAAATCACTCTTAGGGCCATAATTTATCAAAAAAAAATTAAAGATTCATTTTACATTAGAAAAGAAAGTAAGGTGATTAAATCATAAGATAATAAGCTAGAGATTGTCAGAGTGAGTATTAATAATTTGAGTTGATTCTAGTTGTATATCAAGAAAAATTCATTGTTTCAGTCTGATTCATTCAAAATAAGTTTAAGTTGAAATGAATCAATATCAAGGCTTCATTGTATCATTAGAAAGTAAGTTAAAGCAATTGATTAATATTGTCATGAATTAATTGTCAAAGTGAGTTTTGATAATTTTAAGATAAATCTAGTTAGATCTTAAAAAATCATTGTTTCAGTTTGACTCATTCAAAATAGATATTAGTTGAAATGAACTAAATTTAAGACTTAAAAAAGATCTTAACAAGACCAGGCAATTGAATGAGAATATGTTTATTCATGTCTTGTCAAAGTTGCTGCTGATCATTTTAGCTTTAGTCGTTCTCATTCATTAAAGTGAATTGTGATTCACTGATGATTTAAGTGTCCAAATACTGACTTTTGGTTTCCAAATTTACTACCAATAATTCTACTTTATTCCCGTTCTGGACCAAAGATATTATTGCAATTCTGATTCATTGAAATTATTTTATTCATAATTTTCTATGTGATTGATTAACATTCAAACTGATGAAAACCTCTATTTGTATATAAGATATTTTCGTAAAACAAGATATTTTTGAAAACATTTGGCTACAATCTTTCTTTAAGGATTAAAATGATTTGAGTAAAACTTTGCAAGCTTCTTTCGGTCTGTTTTCCAGTAAAGATTTTTGAACTCAGACCTTATACCTTGAATTAAAGTGACATTTCTCAGCATTAATAATCGTAAATTACTGAAAGAAACAGTGATAGATTAGGCAAACATTTGTCTACAAACTTTGTTAAAGAAATAAAATGATTTAAATAAATCTTTGCAAGATATGAAGCTTCATTGGGCCTGTTGTCCAATAAGGTTTTACCGTAAATAAATATAAAAGAAAGAGGCATGAGCTCGAAATAAAGAGATATTTCTAAAGAACTACTAAAGGTAGATTAGTGAAGAAAACAGTAACAAATTAATCAAATATTTATCTATAAACTTTATCAATCACTTAAATATTTTGAGCAAATCTTTGCAAGCTATGAAACTTGCTTGAGTATATTGTCCAGTAAAGAAGTTTGACCTCATGGTATGAGCCGTGCAATAAAGGGATATTCCTCAGAAACTACTAAGCGCTTATTCATTTACAAACCCTCTTCAATGACTAAAATAATTTGAGCAAAACTTTGGAATATATGAAGCTTTATTGGGTGTGTTGCCCATTAAAGAAGCCTAACCTCAGAGCTCAAGCCTCGATATAAAGATATATTTAAAAAGCAAGTTTTGTAGAAATAAAATGAGTAGAGCATCACGAGCACCCCATAAACTAACCTGGGGCAAGAAAGGCGAGTACATGAACCGAACTACTAAAAATACCCCGAACAATTAAAACCGAACTGAAATATTTCTCTTTCGGCCAATTAACCCGTTGTCATCCGCCTTAATTAAGGAACAAAATCCGAGTCATAATTTAACCGTCCGGACTTTTCTGACAAGACAATACGCATGTATGGCGGTTTAAAGATCTTGTTATTAATTGTCTCCCCCTTCTCTTGGCTTCTTATTCCTTCGCCCACTATAGGGTGTCTTCTTTGATTCTCATTCTATTACCATTTATGTAACGAGGGTCTAAAATCTAAAACATATTCCCGATAACACCGAGATTACAACGTTTCCCCATCAATTTCCCATTAGGTTATGAGGTCAGCGTATAACTTTAACTTTGATAAACTCCGGGTACAAGACGCCCGTTCCGGAATATATTACGGCGATTATGTAGTAAGGGATGTTATTGGGAGAGAAGGTATGAAGGGCTTATGTAGGAGACGAACGTGATGCAGTTAAACTAGATGTTTTTTTTTTAATTTAATTAGAGATTCCAACTTTAATGTAATGTAAGTCAGTACTTAATGATTTAAGGCAATTGAAAGTAATTAATTGAAAGATATCATTTCACCTTCTCATTAGATAATTAGAGGCATAAGATTTTAAAACTCACGGCTTACAGCTTGAATTCGTCTAAATGAATAATTTTTTTGGTCCATAAGTAGAATTATTGGCCCTAACTTTGACGAATTGAATCATCACCTACTGATTCAAGGCAGATGAATCATAAAATATACAACACTTTATTGAAAGTTTCAAGGTTCTATGGTGATCTTAAAAACTGATTCAAAATATTCCATATTCATAACCTGAAAAATTGGTTGAGCAGAGCAATAATAAGGCATTGCTCTTCCAAAAATTTTCTTGAATTATTTGTATGCTTGAATCAAGTTTCTAGACAAATACTTGCTTCATCTTCAACTGGTTGTTCACAATTCTGTATTTAATAGTTTCTAAGAAAACTTCGTCTGCTTTGAAATAAAATTACTTTACTAGACAATAGAACATTTAAAGCATCATAATTCGCTTGGTCGTTCTGTAAAGTTTGTAGACAAATGTTTCACTTTCAATTGACAATTCTCTCACTATTTGTTTTGCTAATTTTCTTTAATAGTAGTTCTTAAGGAACATCACTGTACGTGTGTAGTGGACTGTATTATTATAATGACACTATTTTTAACTGTTTTTAAAATAGTTATATTGGTTTAATATACAAATAATAAAATAAACTGATTGCACGTTTGGCGTGTCGTGATGAGATCGAGACTGTCTGTCTGCTGTCACCTGTTGAGGACCGTCGTTGACGTGTGGTCCTTGACCATAGTAGTGGGTAGAAGTACATGTACAACAAGTACAACATGCCCCTTGAAAGGATGGGCTTTCAACATGGGAGTGGGCAGAGTCTAACGATGGCCCTACTGATTATCCTGTCCATAGTCTTGATTGAGGCCACTCTATTAACGTTGTCCTTTCCGCTATCGAGTTTCAAAACACGTCCCAAATGCCACTTCATGGGTGGGAGATTACTGTCTTTAAGCAAAACTAACTGTCCCAGTTCAAGGTTACCCTTGTTAGTTTTCCATTTTCGCCTCTCCTGCAACTCATTTATATATTCCCGATGCCAACGATTCCAAAACTGCTTCTGAACCTTTTGCACCAATTTATATTGGGAAAGTCGGTTGTTCGGCAAATGCATCATGGAAGGTTCTGCTATCGTCATTGCTGATCTTCCGATGAGGAAATGTGCGGGGGTTAGAGGGGATAAATCATTGGGATCGGAACTCAAGAAGAGGAAGAGGGCAAAATGGTCGAGAATTAAGTACTGCTTCGATGCGCGCAACTAAAGTTTGCAGATCGAACAGAAATAATGTATATAAACCTACTATTCTCTTAAAATGATGTTTGAAGCTCTTTACTCCCGCTTCCTAAATACCACCAAAATGAGGTGAATTGGCTGGGATAAAATGCCATTTTATATGCCCAAGTTTTGAATAGATTCAGAAATATGATTGCTATTTATGTATAAAAAATTACCCATGGCTTGGAGATCTTTATTAGTCCTAACAAAGTTTGATCCGTTATCTGAGAAAACTTCTAAGGATCGTCCATGTTTACTAATAAATCGGGTAAATGCTTGCAAAAAATCCTCAGAGCTAAGTGACTAAACCAATTCTAAATTTATAGCACGTGTACTTAACCATACGAATACAGCAACCCAACTCTTCAAGATCTTACATCCGCGTCCACTTCGGTCCTTTACCAGAAAAGGACCTGCATGATCAACCCCTACCTTTATAAAAGGCAATGCTTGTTGCACTCTTGCTGCGGGTAGATCGCCCATTATTGGTTGAATGGATTGAGGATTGTATCTACAGCATTTTACGCAGTTGTGAACTATTTTACGTGCAAAATTACGTCCTGCAATGGGCCAAAAGTTCTCTCGCACATGTGACATCAATAATTGTGGTCCTGCATGTAATAAACGTTCATGCTCGTAGCGCATAATTAATTTAGTTAAAACATGACTTGAAGAGAGGACTATAGAATATTTTTTCGAAAATGAATATTCTGAGTTGGCCGCCCTCCAACTCTCAAAATTTCTTGCTCGTCTATAAAAGGATGCAAGCTAAGTATATTACTTGTTTTTGGAAGCTGATGCTTACAAGATAAAATTCGAATTTCATCTGGAAAAGATTCCTGTTGGGATAATTTGATTAACTTGTTAAAAGCATAATTTATTTCGTCTAAGGAAAGATACGAATACTGCCGTTTATGTTTAGGTGTTCTTGCGTTATTTACAAACCTAAAAATATATGCTGTGACACGTTTTATTCTTGTCAAATTTGAAAATCGTTCAAAAGAAAATGAAGGCGTTCTTGTTTTTGTTATAAGGACACATTTTCGCATTTCCGGTAAATTGTTTGTAAGAAAATTGATATTAATTGGCCATTCATGTTCACTTCATGTTTTCAACGACAGCCGCAAGTTCTCAGGCAGCAACAAGTAGCGTCAACCAACAACGATATTAGAGCAATCTTGGAGTGAGGCGATAACAATTTGGTCAATTTTAACGCTAAAAAAACGCAGGCTGCAGTATTTACGATGAAGACTAACCTTGGTGGCCCTGAGCTGGTTGTGGCAGGGAAAACATTGCCAATTAAATCATCTTTACATCTTCTAGGAGTCGAGGTCACCAACAGTGTGTCCTGGCATGACCACGTTGCCGAGGTCGCCAGGGCGGCTTCCCAAAAACTCGGAGTGCTTTTCAAAACGAAAAAACTATATACACCAGAACAGCTGCTGACTCTTTATAAGGCTCAAATACGCCCTTCCCTCGAGTATTGCTCGCATGTCTGGAGCTCTGCACCCAAGCATAGTTTAAACCTGCTGGATTCTATACAGAAGAGAGCTATTCGTCTTATCGACAAACCAGAACTGACAAAGAGTCTGGATAGTCTGGAGCACAGGAGAAAGGTGGCTGATCTCTGTTTATTCTACCGTTATTATCACGGTAAGTGCTCTCTGAGCTGGCAGGCCTGATTCCAACCAGGGCTGTTCCGGCAAGAACGTCGCTGTATCGGGACTCATTCATCTGGAGAACATCTTCTTTGTGGAACGGGCTTCCACCTCACATATTTCCCGACGCATACCACCTACAGCGTTTCAGGATAAATGCTCACAAATATCTTCGTGCAAGCACCACTTCAAGGGTGACATAGGACTTTCCTCTTGTGCTTGTGTTTACCATAAAAAAACTTAAAAATAACCATTTTGGTCCGTGCCACCAAAGATCTGAAATTATCAATTGCTTAGGTTCCAAACCGCCTGAAACAAGATCCGCTGGGTTCTCCTGGGATCCTACATGATTCCAAGTAAGTTCGCTAGTGAGTTTCTGAATTTCCGCGACGCGATTATCAACTAATTGTTTTAGCAAATTTGGAGACGTCTTTAACCATGCTAAGACGATTGCGGAATCTGACCAGCAATAAACCTTATTAATATTTATATCAATAGATGCTAAGACTTTAGTAAGAAGCTGAGCTAGAATTAATGCTCCGAATAACTCCAATCTCGGTATCGTCAAGGACTTAAGAGGAGCTACTTTAGACTTGGCACACACCAGATTGCATTCTGAATCACCGTCATTGTTTACCGATAAAATCTATATACAAGCCCCATAACTGGCCTCGGATGCATCTGCAAATCCATGTAGAGCAATAAAATTTGGATTTTAGCAAGTTACCTTTCGTTTAATCATTATTCTGTCCAGCGTGTTTAATTCTGATGAAAAACGATTCCATGATGTTAAAATATGAAATGGTGTGTGATGAAAAAGTGATCCCAAGTTAGGTTTTCCCCCAACTTGGGATCCATAATTTCTGTAATAAGACCTTTGCTAATATTATGCATGGACTCGTCAAACCTAGTGGATCAAATATTGTAGCTATGCTCGATAACACAACTCGTTTTGTTATACCACTTAGATCAATTTCCTTTGTTGGAATAATTTTTAAGGTAAGTATATCTTTTTCGCGGGCCCACTGGAGCCCTAGAATTTTTGTATCGTGGTCTTTATTGGCAATGAATTCTACTATATCTGAATCTCTAGTATTAAAGTTAAAGCAGTTTGATTGCCATTTACGTAATTCAAATCCACGTTTTAGTAAAACCTTGTAAATGGTATTAACGACATATTCTGCTTCTTCTTGTGAATCTACGCACGTCAGTAAGTTATCCACGTACATTCATGTGTAGTGGACTGTATTATTATAATGACACTATTTTTAACTGATTTAAAATAGTTGTATTGGTTTCATTTACAAATAATAAAATAAACTGATTCGACGCTTGGCGTGTCGTGATGAGATCGAGACTGTCTGTCTTCTGTTACCTCTTGAGGACTGTCGTTGACGTGTGGTCTTCGACCATAGTAGTGGGTAGAAGTAGCACAAGCCACAACAATCATTTTATTTCAAGGCATAATCTCTAAGGTCAAACTTCTTGATACCAAACGAACCTACATATTTTGCAAAGTTTTGCCTAAATCATTTTGACCCTTCAACAAAGTTTATGGACAAATGTTTGCTTAGTTTGTTACTGTTCGTTTTACTAACCTACTTGTTATAGTTCCTCAGAAATGTCACTTGATTTCAAGGCATTGAGATGAAACTTCTTTAATGGACAACAGACTTTATCTGTCACTGTTTGTTTCACTAATTTACGATTAGTAGTTTCTTAAACATATCTCTTTATTTTGAGGTATAAGCTCTGAAGTCAAACTTTTTTACTAGACAGACCCAATGAACCTTCTTATCTGCCAAAGTTTTGCTCAAATCATTTTAGCTCTTTAACAATATTTGTAGACAAAGGTTTGCCTAAACTGCTACTGGTTATTTCAATAATCTGCATTCATTAGTTTTTGGGAAATATCACTTTATTTCAAGGCATAAGCTCTGAGGTCAGACTTCTTTACTGGACAGCAAATTTAAAGTGATGTTTTTGAGAAAGTTCTAATTATAGACTAATGAATCAAACAGCGATAGATTAAGCAAATAATGGGTCTACCAATAAGAATGATATAAGTTTAAATTGCTAAAAAATAAAAACGAATTGGTTAATTTCTATGATTGATGTTTCATGTTGTAATTTATTATGTAACATTATGTTTTAAACAAAATATCATTAAGATGTCCACCTCGGCTACGGCGGCAGACGTTTAGACGATGAACCCAATTTTCAATCACTTTTTCTATTAAGTTGAGCTGAATTTCGTGAATAACCCTAGTTATGTTAACTTTCAATTCATTGAGGATTGTTAGAATACACCTTCGACTTCACATATCCCCAAAGAAAAAAGTCCAGGGGAGTAAGATCACAGGACCTTGGTGGCCAGTTGATATTGCCATGTCGCGAAATTATTCGATCTTCAAAACGCTCTCTTAATAAATTAATTGTGGCTCGGGCGGTGTGTGATGTTGCTCCGTCCTGTTGAAACCAATTCTGTTCGAAGTCTCCACCATCAATTGCAGGGCAAAGAAAGTTTGTTATCATGTCGTGGTAGCGCTCTCTGTTGACTGTCACAGTATGCCCCCCTGCATCCTCAAAAAAGTATGGACCGATAATTCCACCGACAAACAAACCACACCACACAGTCACTTTTAACGGGTGTAATGGCACCTGTACTAATTTCTGCGAATTGTTCTGACACCAGAAACGGCAATTTTGCGTATTGACAACGCCACTAAGACAAAAATGAGCTTCATCTGAAAAGATGATTTGTTTCCCAAAATCGGCATTTTGCTCCAACTGCAACAGGGCCCAGTCGGTAAACGTTCTTCGTAAACCATGGTCAGCAGGCTTTAATTCTTGAGTTAGAACCATCTTATATGGATGTAGGGCTAAGTCTTTCTTCAAAATGCGTCACAGAGACATTGGTGAAATGCCTAATTGCTGAGAACGGCGCAAAACAGACACATTGTTATTCGCGTCAACACTTTCTCTTGCAGCGGCGATATTTTCAGCAGTCCGTGCACTTTTTTGTCGCGTTGGTGGCTTATTATCCAGAAGAGTGTACTCCCGTTCAAACTTATTAATCGTACGCCTTATTGCAAGCTCAGAAGGCCGTCCACTATGGCCAAAATCTTCTCTAAGAGCACAATAACAGGCTCTAACCGATTGCGCATTTTCGTAATACCTTTTCACGATAGCTATACGTTGCTCTTGACTTAAACGATTCATGATGAAATGTCAAAGTATACTTAACACAACTGACGCTTGATCCGCGTTTTGACATACTATTTTGCGTACATGGCCCACTAAACTTCTATCACTTCTATTGGTAAACCCATTATTTGTTTATAAACTTTATCGAAGGAAAGAAAAAATATGAGCAAAACTTTATGAGGTTTGAAAGGTTCTGTTCTCTAGTAAAGTAGTTTCAACTCAAAGCAGATGACTGAAAGAAAAATTATATTTCTCAAGTACGACTAAACGTGAATAATTGAGGCAAATAGTAATAGATTAAACAAACATTTGTCTACAAACATTGTTTAGGAACCAAAATAGTTGAAGCAACACTGTGCAAGACATGCAGCTTCATTGGGTCAGTTTATAAGTAAAGAAGTTTGACCACAGATTATGCCTCGAAATAAAGTGATATTTCTGAAGAACTACTAAATGTAGATTAATGATACAAAAATTCCGAGATTGGGAAAATGTTTGTCTACAAACTGTTGAGCTAAACTTTGTCCAATATCCAAGTCGCTTTAAACCCTTAATAACTATATTATAATCAATCTGCGATCAGTAGTTTTTGATAAATTTTACTTTTTTTGGATGAAAGACCCGTTTAAATATATCTATATATATGTTGCCTCTAGAGTCCAGTTAGTAACGTTCAATAGTGCAAGCTGCAACCCTATACCGGTGCGTGCACGCTAATAAGAAACACAGAAATCTGTAACCAGATACACCGGGAGGATTAATGTCACTTAAGCTTCTGGTATTAAAAGTTGTTCCCCCTTTTATACTGTTTAACATGTGTTTTAGATGAATTTTAAATCGGTGCTTATAATGTGTTTTGACTGTTCCATACGACCCTTTTTCTATGTAAATTTCTTACTTAAGGTGCATTATGATGGATTAACTCGGAAATGCATTAGACTTAATGATACATGCTTATTTTTACTACTTTTGCTATTATTGACTTTAATGATAAATTACCTTTGATTATTGTCGTAATTTAGTTCTACAATATAAAGTTTTAAAGAAAGAGCGGCATATTAAGCAAACATTTGTCTACAAAGGATAAATAAGGTTTAAAATGTTTTGAGCAAAACTTTGCAAGGTATGAATTTTCATTGCGTCTATTATCTAGTAATTAAATTTTCAAACAGCTATTAAACGTAGATTATTGAAACAAATAGTGGCAAATCGCGTAAACCTTTTACTATAAATTTTGTTAAAAGAAGCTTTATTGGGTTATTGTCTAGCTAAAAAGTTTGACCTCCGAGCTCATTCCTCGAGTTAAAGTGATATTTCTCAAAAACTAAAAAACCTAGATTAGTGAAATAAACATTGACTGACTAAGCAAGTTTTTGTCTACAAACTTTGTAAGGACAAAACTGATTTGAGCAAATTTGGCAAAAATCTTTTCACAAATTTTAGTAAAAGACCGAAATAATGTAAAGAAAACTTCAAGAGTTATGAAGCTTCATTAGTTGTCTAGTCAAGAAGTTTGACCTCAAGTAGCTAGCCTCAAAATAAGAAGATATTTGTCAATAATCACTAAATGTAGAATATTTATTGAAGATATTATACAATTTAGTATTTCGTCCAGTTAAATATCCTCGTTTTTGACTTTCAGAGGTTATAAATTTAAGTCATATCTAGAAATCTAGTTATCATAGCTTAATGAAATAAGGAATAGGGCAATAAAGAGAGTTTTTCTAAAATGTATGTTTAATCATCGAACTGCATGGAATTATAATTTTTGAGATACTGATTATCACAATGGGAGTAGCACAATTAGCACATTGAACTTTGGAGCTAATGACTCGAAAAAAAAATATTGGGAAAACTACTTATCTTAGCTAATTGAAAAAAGTTAGCAACTAAGAGACTGTTTTCTATAATTTATTGTGAAGTTCAGTGTCAAAGTGGGAATAGCCCAGTAAGCATTTTTGGCTTTGGTTTTGATAGCTTCCAAAAACCTTAGTATCTGAACAAACTGCTTATCCTACCTAAATCAAATAAAAAATAGAGAAATAAAGAGGCTTTGATCTAAAAATAATCTTTTATTAATAAACTGCTTGGAATAGTACTCTTTGAGATATCCAGTGTTAAAGTGGGAGTAGCACTATTAGCACATTAGACTTTGGACCTAGTGGTTACCAAAAAAAAGGAAATATCTGAAAAACTATTGATGCTAGCCCAATTAAATAAAAAATAGAGCAATAAAGAAGTTTTTTCCTAATTTTTGTCTATATTAAATAAACTAGTCCGAATAACACTTTTTAAAATATCCAGTGTCAAAATGACACTGGCCCAGTAAAAACATTAGACTTTCGGGCTAATGGCTTCCAAGAAAAAGAAATATCTGGAAAACTACTTGTTCGAGCTGAATAAGTATTTAATCAATAAACTGGTGTGAATAATACTTTTTAAAATATGTAAATAGCTGACAAACTACTTATCAATAAAAACAAACTATTAAGGACACTTTTCTTTATAAATTCTCTTAAGACATCAAATTTTTCAGCTCAACACTTTTTAAGATATCCACCTTAAAAATCGAGTTAACCAAGTAACCACGTTCTGGTTTCAAATAGGCCCTCATTAAAAAAGCATATTTAACTTACCAAATTGACGCTTTTGAATGCTCCTCGGCCGCACCAATAAATCTCAAAAAACGAAAAGTGGGTTAGATACACAACTTCCCTCCCAAGACATTATTATAGATCCTCCTTGGGAGAACTTTATTATATTATCTATCCGGGGATATTCGAGTTAAGAGCCTGGAAAGTTATAATGCGATTGAAAAGATTTAAGTTCCTTGACGGGCGAGATTGGTGCAATCCTAATCTGGTTTTTATTAGGTCAGACTTTCAACAAAAAGAATCCCTGGAAGAATTTATATTAGAGTGTACCATTAACGACATTGTCTTGGAAAGATTTTAAAATGTGAATTTCTGGAGAAAGACATGTCGTGACTCAATGTAGTAAAAATTAGAGTAACCTGGATAAATTGCTATATAATTTATCTTAATCGTTTAAATTAATACTTTTCGAGATGTGGGGCTTCAAATAGGAGGTAATCCACCAACGAGATTATCTTCATGGAGCTCAACAGAAATGTGTGAAGAGATAAAACCCTGTAACTAATACATGAAATAGAAAGAGTTCGGGATTAGTATTTTTCAAGTCTTAAAGCGCATATCTCCAAATGGATTAATTTTTTGCCAGTCATCAACTCTGACCTGAAATTTATTTACTGAATAAGAGCATATTTAAAGCCTCATATCTTGGAAAGCTTTGTTAGAGAATTAAGATATAAAAAAATTTATCTAGATTTTCTTGAAGTGTGTCCTGAATCTACCAGTGTTTGTTTCATTAATTTCTGTTCAGTAGTTCTTGATAAATATCAATATCACAATTTTTTCGATTTATCAGTACTAGCATGAAATTTCCTTACTGGATCAGAACACCTTTAAATGCTCATATATTGTAAATACTTTCTTAAATCATTTTGATCCTTTAACAAAGTTTGTTGAAGAATGTTTTTTGATCCATCACTGTTTGTTTCACTAATCTGTTGTTTGAGGCGTATATCATTGTGGGAGCCATTAAGGATTGTGCACATCTTGTCAACCGTGGATGTTGGGTTGGCCAGTGTGGAAAGTTAGCGTCACACTCAGCGATCAAGATTTCAACTCGAAAGTCGATAACTAGCACGCTAAGCAAATGGCAGAATAATCTAGAATCATAATAATTTTTATTACATTTTTATGCTCTAGCAACTAGTTATATAACCTGTTAAATTTAAAAATGTTTAAAGCAGTGATCCTTTGAATTACTTATCAAAATCACAACGAAATTGGTTTCAATAGACCAATAAAGAGTAGTTTTCAAGAAATATCAGTTTGTCTCAAGTCGTCAGCTCTGACATGACATTTTCTTTGGATAACGGACTTTGAAGCCTCATATCTATCAAACACTTGCATGTATTATTTTGATCTATTAAAAAAGTTTGCATTAAAATGTCTCCTGAACTGATTACTGTTGGTTTAATTAATTTAGGTTTAGTAGTTTTTAAGAAACATCAATTTTTGTCAAGTGATCAGTTCTAACATGGAACTTCCGTACTGGAGGACCTTGCTTACAAAGAGGATCTCTGATGCCTTATATCTTACAAAGATTTTTTTAAATCATGTTGATTCTATAATAAAGTTTGCAGAATAATGTTTCATTTTATTAATCATAGTATTTTTTGAGAAATAACGGTCTTTGTTGAGTGATAAGCTCTGACTTGAAACGTTTTTACTGGATAAAAGGACCGTTGAAGCCACATATCTTGCAAAGATTTGTTTGAATCATTTTGATCCAAACTACAAAGTTTATTGAAGAATATTTCCTGAATCTCTAACTGTTTATATCATTAATTTATGTTTAATAGTCAGAAATATGAGTATTTGTTGAATCACTAGCTTTGCTTGGGGCTCATTCTCATATCCGAGGACTAAGGCTCAATGACACCCTTGATCCTCGACAAGTTTCACAGGGTATGGTGGGTCAGTTGACTGTCAGAAGAGCAGCAGGAATTGTACTACAAATGGTTCGGGAGGGGAGAATGGCTGGTAGGGCTGTCTTATTGGCTGGACAACCAGGTACTGGTAAAACTGCCATAGCAACTGCCTTAGCCTCAGCTCTAGGTTATGATAGCCCATTTACTAACATGGCAGGTTCAGAAATTTATTCACTGGAAATGAGTAAAACTTGGTTAGTAAAAATGGTTAAAGCCGGTAATGTAATAGATCATTCACTTAAACGCAAAGGAGTTGGTGAAAAGCTTAAGAAAATTGACATCAGTACAAAAGAATATATTCGTCGTATCATTTATGATTTTGGTTTCACAATCACGATGTTGTCAATTACGGGTGGGTGGATGACAGCATGAAATGCCGTTTAAATGCTCCTTGTTCTAGAGGCCAAAGAATTATAATTTTGCATGCCGGAAGTGGGAATGGTTTTATATCAAATTTATTAGTTATTATATCAGCTTTATTGCTATCGGCAAAAAATATAAAACAATCTTCAGCAGATTACCACGAAGACATAACAGCCAACCTTTTCGAAAAATGGGCGGCAGAAGGGTAAATGAGGCTCTTACACAGGCTATCAGGAAGAGTATTGGAATAAGAATAAAAGAAGAAAGTGAAATTATTGAAGGAGAAGTAGTGGAAGTTCAAATTGAACGTCCAGCCGCAGGAGTGAGTACAAAAGTTGGAAAATTAATTTTGAAAACTACTGATATGGAGACTGTATATGATCTTGGGGGTAAAATGATTGATAGTATTTTGAAGGAGAAAGTGCAGTCCGGAGATGTAATCACAATTGACAAAGCTACCGAAAAAAATTTCTCAACTGGGTCGATCGTTCGCACGAGCAAGACACTACGACGCGACCGGACAACAGACCCGATTCGTCCAGTGTCCCGAGGGCGAACTCCAAAAACGAAAGGAAGTCGTCCACACCGTGACCCTACATGAAATCGACGTCATCAACAGTAGAACTCACGGATTTCTCGCTATTTTTTCCGGTGACACTGGAGAAATCAAACCGGAAGTTAGAGAACAAATAAACGGAAAAGTGGCCGAATGGAGGGAGGAGGGCAAAGCGGAAATCATCCCGGGGGTTCTCTTCATCGGCGAAGTCTACATGTTGGACATCGAGTGTTTTTCGTTCTTATATCGCGCTTTGGAAAACGAGATGGCGCCAATCGTTATCATGGCCACCAATCGGGGAATCACCAAAATCAGGGGTACCAACTACAAATCTCCGCTATTATCGTACCCACCAAGCCTTGCGATGAAAAAAAACTTAGGGAGATTTTGAGTATCCGTTGCGAAGAAGAAGACTGTCAAATGTCAGATAACGCGTTGACAGTGCTGACGAGAATCTCCAAGAAAACGTCTTTGAGGTACGGTATGTAGCTGATGATGACTTCAAGTTTGATCGCACGAAAGCGTAAAGCCCACGAAGTTGATGTGGAAGACATCAAGAGGGCGTATCAATTGTTCTTTGATGAAGGGAGATCTGTGCAGTTCCTTAAGGAGCATCAGCAGGAGTTCATGTATAATGAGATTGAGGAAGAAGAAAAGATGGAAGTGATCTAAATAAATGAGGAATGATTCAAGTGTTTTGGTTTGTGTTTGTTGTTTTCACATTTTTCTTTTGTATTAAAACATTTGCGTTGTAAGAAATATACACTATAAAATGACGTGAAATATCTTTACTAGATAAGAGGACTTTTGAAACCCCACATCTTGCAAAGACTTGCCTGAGTCATTCTGATCCTTGAACGAAGCTTGTTGTTTCCTGAATCAATCGCTGTTTGTTTTATTAATTTGTGTTTAGCAGTTTTTGAGAAATATCACTTTTTCTCGAGTCATCAGCTCTCACAGGAAACGTCTTCACTGGATAAGAGGACATTTGAAGCCTCATATCTTGCAAGAACTTACTCCAATTATTTTGATCCTCTAACAAATTTTGTAGAAGAATGTTTCTGCAACCTACCAGTGTTTGTAACATTAATTTACATTCAGTAGTTTTTGAAAAGAATCAAATTTTTTCGAGTCATGAGTGTTGACATAGAATTTCCTTACTTGAGAAGATGAAGGTTTTTTAAAGCCTCACAAAGACTTGCTTAATTCATTTTGATCCTTGAACAAGGTTCGTTAAATAATATTTTCGGATTTTACATTGTTTATTTTATTAAACGACATTTAGTATTTTTGAAAAAAATTTTCGAGACGTCAGTTTGGACGTGAACATTCCTTACTAGGTGACAGGATCTTTGAAGCCTGATAATTTGCTAAGACTTGCTTCCAACATTTGGTCCTTTAACGAGTTTGTAGAATTATATTTCGTGAATATAGCACTGTTTGTTTTGAGAATTTACGTTTAATAGTTCTTGAGAAATATATTTTTTTTGTTGTCCGTTCTGATATGGAATATTTTTACTGGATAAAAGAACCTTTGAAGCTTCATTCAAATCTTGCAAACATTTGCTTGAATTACTTCAAACTTTCAACAAAGTTTTAAGAAGAATATTTGAAGAACCTATAAATTTCTTTCATTATTGTATATTTAGTGGTTCTTGGGAAAAATCAGTTTTTTCCAAGTCATCAGCTCTGACATGAAACTTCCTCACTGAAAGAAGAGAAGCTTTAAAACCTTACATCTTGTTAAGGTTTACTTCAATCGTTTTAAATCTTTAACAAATTTTATAGAACATTTCGTGAATCACCACTGTTTCTTTCATTAATTTAAGTTTAGTAGTTTTTGAGAAATTTCAGTCTTTGTCGAGTCATTAGGTTTAACTTGCCAATTTCTTACTGGATAAAAGAATCGTTCAAGCCTCGTATCTTGCAAAGACTTGCTTAAATAATTTTAATCCTTTAACAAAGTTTGTTGAAGAACCTTTCCTTAATCTATCACTGTTTAGTTCATTAATCTATATTTAGTATTTCTTGAAGTATATTAGTTTTCCTCGAGTCAGAAGTTCGCACGTGAAACTCTCTTCCTGGATAAGAAGACCTCTGAAGCCTCATATCTTGCTTGAATCATTTTGATCCTTGTACAAAGGCTATAGAAGAATGTTTTCTGAATCCACTACTATTTTTTTCGTTAATTTATTTTAGTAGTTTAGCAATATCAGTCTTTGTCGGGTCATCGAGTCTGAAACGTCTTTACAGGATAAGACGACCTTTGAACCCTCATATTTTGCAAAAAAATTGTTCGTTGAAGTTTGTTGAAAAATATTTTTTTAATCAATTCACGTTTAGTAGTTTTTGAGAAATAACGGGTTTTTCCAAGTTATCAGATCTGACAAGAAATATCATTCCTGGATAGGAGGACCTTAGAAGACTTATATCTTGCAAAGTCTTGCTTAGATCATTTGGCTTTTATTGCAATATGGTAAACATAAAATTATTTTTCATAATTTTTACAATTACAATAGCAATAACACAAAGCATAGCCACAAGAGAAAACTCGCGCGTGGGAGAATAACTATATACCATGTATTTATCCTAATGATCAAAGTTTTAGACACTATACTTAAAAGCTAACGAACTAAACCTAAAACGTAAACTAAAACCAGGATTAATAAATTTGGAGATCACAGATGAGAGATCAAAACTAGGATGAATACATTTAGAGATCATAGATAGAGATTAATGAGACCTAATTAAGGGCTTTGGAATCTCCCAACATAAAACAGCTTGTTTTTAAAGTTCCCTTGCATATCAAATTAACCAGGTCTATAACGCATTTCCTATTTTATTAAGAACCAAAAGTTTTTCATCCATTAAACATTACAAAAAAATAAACTCTACAATAAACAGTGTAATGGTATGTAGTGGTAGCATAAACTAAATTAAAATGGTTGTTAAATAAGAATTAATTTTAGTGATAAGCTGTTGTTATTTAAACACATTATTTTTTCTTTTTCTTATATTATTTAATCGAATATAATAATATTAAAATGTAATTTAACATAACATAATCTAGTAATATCTATCTATAGATTAGCAGGAGGCTTTAAAGTTGCATTTTGTCTATATCCAATAATATGACGATTCTGGTGATCCTTTGTAGAAGAATAATTCCTGAATCTATCACTGTATATTTTATTAACCTAAGTTTATTAGTTCTTGAGAAAAATCAGTTTTTGTTACTGGATAAGGGAACCTTTGAAGCCTCGTTTAGCGCTTGACATATGCTTGTCGATTAGAGCCGAACCTGGTCGAGTTAGAGCGATCCCTAACCAAACAATCCTCCATAAATCCGTAACACAAAGAAGAGTTCAACAGATGTCATAATTCCATAACAATATAATTCCCTTGACAAACAGACGTCGCGTGATCAAAGAGCTACCGGTCTCCGTACAGCATAAAATAAATAAATTCCAATAATTATCGCTAAACGGCGGGTTCTTTCTTCTGTGACAGCCCCCAGAACCCGTTCACGTGAAGTAAGTGTACCAAATAATTATAATCCGTCCGCTAACCATGGGAACCCATAGATGATGATGATGGGCTATTTATGCACCTTGTTAGAAGTTGGGTTGGGATCGTAAATCATCGCGGTTTTCCGGGGTCATATTCAAATAAATATGGAAGAAGCAATTACTTGCAGATGCAGCTCGAAAAATCTCAGATTAAGGGGGTACGGGGAGCGGGGGAGGCCTTAAAGCCATTAAAGGAAGGACTAATGGTTCATTTCGGGTAACGGGCGACATCGATCGGGCCTGCCTCTGCCTTATATTTCGTGCATGGCCGGAATAAATTTACTGTCTTTAGTTATTGCTTGGGGTTTATCCCCCTCCCCTTCTCTCTCCTTTCCTCTGCCTCACTACTGATGTAATTTTTTATTGAGATGCGCGAATTGGTATCGGATTGTAGGTTTTGATGAATTCTGCAAAATAGGTCATTAATTATCTAAATCAAATCTATATGACAAAAGTTAACCTCTAAAGAAAACGCGTCCCCAATTTTTACATAAAGGAACGCATTGGATCTAATAGACACAAAAAGAAAAAAAACATTACTATTATAATTTTGTATTCCACATCTGAATAAGATAACCACAGGATAAAACCTACAGTAACAACACAACAAATCTATTAAAATTTACTGGACATATCTCAAAAAATTTTAAACCAAAGTATAACTTATAATCCATGAAATTTCTTGGTTTCACATAGAATCTAATAATATTATAATACAGAGTGTTTTATTAATAACATGTTTTCCATAGTCATCAAAACTTACGTGGTTATTACCTCTGAAAAGAAACGACAGAAAAATCGATACCATTCCACGCCAACGTTACGTATGTCGATATAAAATGCCAACCCTATCAATTATTCAAACTGTTTATTTATTAATTGGGACGCCTTTGAAAATAGACCCATAAATCTAATGCCTCATGTAGTTCAAGAAACCGGCTGAAAAGCGGAACAATGGATACCTTATTATTTTGATTATATGCCTCTCTCTTCGCGTAAAATGATTTACTTTTTCCCTGGTTCCATACTATTATCGTTAAGCAGATTGACAGTAAAGACGTGTACTTTGTTTCAATCGACATATGAAAACTTATATGTGTCAATTGGAGCTCAGTGAAACTCATGAAGGATAGTTTTGTCTATAAATTTTATTTGGGGCAGTAACAGTTTTTGAGATATTTGCCTCTAAAGATGGAGACAGCTAGTACGAAACGTTGATTTTAGGCTTGGCTCATTAAGAATGTCAACTTTTGGAGGACTACTTATCACAGCTTAATGAATTAAAAAGTAGAGCAATAAGTATGATTTTCTTTAAACAGTTGATTTTCTTATTAGAGGCTCACACTAATTCCGGTTTTTGATATATTTGGGCTTAACGGTGTCTAGTGGATTTGAATTTAGAGGTAATGGTTTACTAATAAACGTCCACTTCTAAAAAACTACTTATCGCAGCTTACTGGAATAAAGTAGAGCATCCAGCAAGAATGCTGAATGCGTTACTTAGAGCATTCAGCATACCTTTTCCTATAAAATAACTGTGTTATTTAAACCGCGTTTAAGATATAGGTTTTAGGAGAGCCAAAATCTCGACTTTTTGGTCGGTTTTTTCGGACATATCCCTATATCAGTTTGTTAGAAGTTGTAAATGTATTTACGAAGCTTGTTGCCTAACCGCAATATGTAGTCTTTAATTAAGCGCGCGGACTATTTTAGACCCCTGTCAAAACATGACAATGGTACGCTTGCAGCGGACTATTGTTCTTCGGCTTTAAAAATACAGAGCATTGATTGGCCTGCAACTATGAGTGTGTAAACAACCTTGACACAAAGCCATTGCTTTTACCGGTATCTAAGTAGGTTAATCTTGTAAAAAGTGATCAGAGATGGAACTTGACTTTTTGTACCCAATAAATTATTCAAAAATGAGGGAACTCTTTTTATACACCCGGCTGTCTATCGCATGACCAGGAGATCCTTATAGCATCACACATAAAAATGGTCCTTCGAGCCGGATTTCCGTTTATATCTTTGATGGAGGGTGGGCAGAAACTCGACAGATCATCTAGTCCAAAAATGTTGCGACATTTTTTGAATCTACTGATATCTGGAGAGACGGTTATCAGCGACGTCCGCCACATCTAGCTCGGGATGCTGGGCGTTAGCGCTTCCAAGTCATTTGGATCATCACTTAGCGCAATGAGAGGACGAGAGTGTAATATGGCTTCGATTTATACAAGCAAGGTGTAAAATTCCTCGTAATAAAGGGGAGAATTATTAGTAACTCTTTTAATAATAATAATAATAATAAGACGTTTATTAGCCACCAATACAAAAAAAGCATAATTACAGAAGGTAATATGATTATATACATGGAATTGAATATTAGAATATTAAACAAAGAGAGCATATTAAAAACAATAGGTTATATAAAGAATTTAGTTAACACAAGTAAGGCAACTAAAAAGCCATGCATTCAGACTTCCAGAAAAGAAGGGAACAACTTCCTGGATTCTGGTAAGGCTTATAATAGAAGAAATGAGAGAAAAAAAACAATTCTTATAGACAAACTAAAAAAAAACACAAATAGGTAGGCATATACTTATGAGGGGAAAAAGCAGTAGGGGAAAAATGGATGAAACGGAATGAAAAAATTCTTCTTTTTTCTTCTGTTTTTTTTTTAAACAGTTAATTTTTGAATAATAAATGTTAATAGAATATTTTACGTTGCATTCAGTTAGTTAGCATATGCGTAGTATTTTAATAAAGAAAGGCATTCAAGAAAAATTAAGTTTGATTTAAAAGAAGAAGCTTGGTTTTTAATTTAAAAGTTTTTTCAGTGACAGTCAAATTAATTATTTTGAACTTATTAATTAAATTTGGTACGACATAAGAAAATGATCGCTTAAAGAGTTCTTTGCTATGGCTAGGAATTGTTAAAAGATTTTTACGTCTTATATTAAGATTATGCACATCAGTACGATAGGTAAGCTTTTCAAGTAAATAAGGCGGAGTTTTTGATTTAAGAACTTTGTAAGAAAAACATAAAATATGTAATATTCGTCTATTGTGCATATTTAGCCAACCTGCTTCTTTTAATTTATAAGAAATATGTTGCCGTCTTCTTATACCAAATATAAGTCTTAAGCAAGAGTTTTGAAGTTTTTGAATTCTACCTGAGTCGGAGTTATCGAGACATGGTCCATAAATTGTGTCGCAAAAATTTAACGGTGATAGTACTAAAGCATCACAGAGCAGTTTTTTGATACTTGAGCTTAAAAAATGTCTTTGACGATATATTGTTTTTAAGGCAGAATATCCATTTTTTAGTTTAAGGGTAACATGTTCTTTGAATCTAAGTTTATAGTCCATTACTAGTCCAAGATTTTTTGCAGAGTTTTTAAAACTTATTATATTGTTATTAAGGTGTACATTTAAATTATTTAAAATATTAGTTCGATGATTGTCACTACAAAAAAGAATAGCTGCTGATTTAGTGGGGTTAATCTTTAGAAGTAATTTTTGAGTTTCTATATTTAAGGTATTTAAATCCTCATTTATATATTGATTAGCTTGGACAACATTAGTGTGATGAAATGAATAAAATAGCTGGGTGTCATCTGCATAGCAATGGTGCTTACAGTGTAAAATTTTTTTAGTAATTTGTGAAGTATAAAGAGTATAAAACAAAGGACCAAGAATGCTACTTTGGGGTACCCCAGAGGTAACATCCAGTGCATTTGATTTATTGTTATTAAGCACTACTCTTTGTTTTAGATTAAACAAGAAAGAAGACACCAATTCCAACGCAGACTCAGCAAAACCCATATATTCTAATATAGCCAGTAATATTCTGTGATTTACCATGTCAAAGGCTTTAGAAAAATCTAAGAGAATCAACACCGTAGCTTTATTTTTATCAAGTTCCTTAAAAATATCATCAGTCACTTTAGATAAAGCGGTTGCACAACTATACCCCTTACGAAACCCAGACTGGTATTTAGGAATTAAATTATTTACATTTAAATATTGAACTATTTGATATTCCATAACTTTTTCTAATATTTTTGATAGTATAGGAAGTACAGATATTGAGCGAACATCATTAAATTCAACAGGATTTTTTATTTTAAGCAAAGGATTAACATTGGCTTCTTTCTATTGATCGGGAAAGCAGTTTTGTTCTAAACATACGTTTATAATATGAGTGAGTGGTTTAATTATGGCAGGACAACAAAGCAAAATCAGGGTAATGTTTAATTGATCAACGCCAAATGCTTTAGATTTAATAGATTTTAAGTAATTTATTATTATATCTTGTGTCACCAAATTAAATTTAAATTCAGCCAAATAATTTAACCTATGTTTTTTAAAATACCCAACAAATTCTTCGTCAGGGTTATTATTGTTTTTGTTAATATTAGAAAAAAAAATATTAAGTTTATCTACATCTTGCATAAGAGGAGGAAGTTGTATATTTGATTTATTAGAAATATTTAGTTTATTAAGTTCTTGCCATGTTTCTTTGTTATTACATACTCTAAATCTGTGAGCCAGGTATGCCTTTTTTTCCGCCCTAATTGAACTAGTTGCAAGATTTCTGTACTGCTTATAATTTTCCCAGTCCTCGCGACTTTTGGTGTTTCTAAATTTACGTAAAGCCGAGTTGCGAAGTCTTTGTATAAATCTAATATTAGGAGTAATCCAGGGGCAATATGGTCTAGTTTTACCTTTTACGTTTTTTATAGGAGCATGTAAGTTAATTAATTCTAATAAAGATTGAGTAAAAAAAAAAACTTTATTATTTAAATCGGCCATATTGTACATATTATGCCAGGGAATCGATTCAATATCAGACTGAAATAAACAAGTGTTGATATTTTGTAAATCTCTATAAGTGAAATTATAAATTTGAGGCTTAGGTATATCAAAGTTTATGTTGCAGTAAATTAGCATATGATCCGATATTTCAATATCCCTTATTCCACAATTCTCCACCGACTCTAAATTTGAGAAAAGTAAATCAATTAAAGACATAGTGGTGTTGGATATTCTGGTAGGGTCAGTTATAAGCTGTTGCAAACCATATAATTCAGTAATTTCGCTTAATGATACCTTTAAATTCAAATCTAAAAAATTTATATTAAAGTCACCCAAAAGTAAAATAGACTCATAGTTAACATAAAAGTCGGTCATAATATTTTCAAGACGGGAATAGAATAGATGTATGTCGCTCTTGGGAGGACGATATATATTACCAATTAAAACTTTTTGATTATTTACTTTTAATTCGATCCAGACATGCTCAAGATAATCGCATGTTTCCTTAAGAACTTCACGATAGTCGATACATGATTTTACATAAACAGCTATACCACCTCCCCTACTTAATCGATCTTGCCGCATGAGACTATAATCTTGCAATTCTATGACTTCGTTGGTAACCCCTGTATGTAACCATGTCTCTGAAACCCCAATCAAATCATATTGATAACTCTCTACATGTACTTGAAAAATATTAAAATTATTTAAGATGGACCTTGCGTTAATGTGTGCACATGAAAACATTATTTTAAAGCAAAATAGAAAATTTTTTGTTAAACAATTAAGGTAAGTAAGTACAGGAAAGGGAGAAAAAAAAGGGAAAAGGGTTAGAATAGGGAGTATATGCTTACAAAAAAAAGAGAAAAAAAAAACAAAATTAAACCTAACAACTATCTATAATTATATACACATACATACATATACATATATTTTTCCCTTTTAATGAACACCGAGTAAAGTAAATTAAACACTTATTTACTTTATTTTTATCGTGTTTGTACTATCCTACTCAATACAAAGAAACTTTAAGCAAAACAGAAAATTATAGTACCTATAAATACGTTAAAAAATAAATCATTTGCATTTAATTATTTAACATTTTCAATTTTTTGGCTTTATTGTTATTATATGCATATATATTTAGTAATCATTAGCGTAGAAATATCATTAAACAATATTAGTACCTAGCTTTCAATCATGAATATTATCTACAACTTATTGTTTACAAAATATTGCAATTCAGAAAAAAAAACAAAGAAAAAAAGCCCTCAATTTATTTTTATATCAACTAGGCATGCAGAGAAATTTTTAAATTTTTATTATGATAATAGTATGCAAAAGCCAGTCGATCTTTAAATATAAGTTTAGTTTAGAGTATAAGAACGTCTGTATTTATTTTTTAGGAAGATATAAATAAACATTTTCATTATAATAGTAAAATACATGCACAACCTAATGACCAAAATATTAACGTATTTAATTAGAGAATTCATTAGAGTACCTGTTTTATGTGAAGTCCAGTGTTTACCAGCTGTCATTTTTTCCATTGAACTAAACAACACTAGTTTCGCGATAATTATTCACCTACGATTAAGTCATTAAGAGCTTGTTCATCACGAATTAATTTCCGCACATCACCTGTTTGCACATATACTAAGCCGTTATAAGTCCACGATTCGGAATTTTTAAGGTGCTGCGCTGCAGACTTTACTGAAGCCTCACACAAACCATCAAAATGGGGAGAATGAGAAGGTATGAAGTTCCACTGAATCATATTATTTTTAATAAAATCCTGGAAACCCTTGCCTTTTAATGTTTCATAGAGAGCTTTAAATTCGTTGTTAGCCCCAATAAAGTTCGATCCATTATCGGAATATAGATTGTTGCATAAACCTCGGCGAGCAGTGAAACGAGTAAAAGCAGCAATGAAACATTAAGCGCTAAGCTCAGTGGCCAACTCGAAATGCTTGCTTTGGTCGCTAAACAAACAAATAGACAAATATAACATTTTATAATTCTTTTATTCTTAAATTTGGAATCTTTTAGCAGAAAAGGGCCTGCATAGTCCACGCCAGTGTCATGAAATGAGTAAGAGGGCCTAACTCAAGGCAAATCGCCCATTTGGGCTTATAAAGGTCGAAGATTTGTCTTGAAACAAGATATGCATTTTCGAACAATAGATCTTACTAATTGCTTGCCATGCAGTGGCCAAAATTGTTGTCTAACGAAAAAAAGTGTGGCTTGAGCACCAGGGTGTAAATTTCTAATGTGTTTATGTCTAATGATAAGGGCCGATAAGGGATGCTTATATGGAATCAACATAGGGTGTTTATAGTTATAATCTATTTTGGCACGGTTCAAGCGTCCACCTACTCGCAAAATACCATTCTTGTCCAGAAAATGATTGACAGTTTTTAATTTGCTATTAACTCTAATAGCTCCATTATGTCTTAGACGATTTATATCTTCAGCAAAGGTGCTGGCTTGAACTGGCTTTATAAGACAATTGATATTCTCAGAGATCTCGTTCTGTGATAGGGGACCAATACACAGTTTTTTAATATCTTCGGTATCAACTTAAAATTATGTTTTCCTATTGTAGTTTAGGCACTTACGTATGAAAACACTCATCTTACAATAATTCTTCACTTATTTTTTAACTGCGGCCGGAATATAGGTCTTAGGAGAGCCAAAATCTCGACTTTATGGCGGTATTTTTTTGGTATCAGTTCTTTAATATCTTCGATATCAATTCCAAATTACGTTTTCCTATTGTCGTTTAGCCAATTACGTATGAAAACAATCATTTTATAATAATTCTTCACTTATTTTTAAACAGCGTCCAGGATATAGATCTTAGAAGAGCAAAAACTTTATGGCAGATTTTTCGGTCATATGCCTGTGTCAGTTCTTTAATATCTTCGGTATGAATTTAAAATTGTGGTTTTCTACCGCAATTTTCATTTATGAGATATCTGACTAAAAAGATGGTTAGATTCAATAAGTGTATGTGCTGTCAGAGCTCATGGCCCTCTAAAAGTGCATATTTCTGGAAAACTACTAATCGCAGCTTAATTGAATAACAAATAGAGGATTAAGTATGTTTTTTTTAGAAATCTTAAAATCATGAAAATTTTTTTATATATTTGCCTCTAAAGCAGTTTAGGTCTAATAAGTAAATTTGCTTCTGCAACCGATGTACTATTCGTAGTTTAATGAAATAAAAACTGGTGTTATAAGAAAGATGTTTTTATTATTTTAATGATACAACTAGTCTAATGTGGATCTATTCTGAACATGAGCATGAACGCCATGTACAAACATCTGCAAACAAGCAGACATTACATTTTAGGTTTAGCAGAGAATAAAGTAATCTCGGAAACAAGCACGGTTAATATCTGTATCCTAGATACGACCCCCAAGGTTTGATGTTATGTGGTGCAAAATAACAACCAAAAGATCTATAAAGCATGTGCAAACTCAGGATCCACATATTCCCTATAAAGTCTAGCATTATGGATCTATCAACACTTTTACAAGCTCTTCAGGAAGCAATCCGTGGTTCGATAAGAGTTGCACCAAAGCAGTCATCAACATAAATTCTGCTTATCGCAAATGGCGCCAAGGCCCAAATCCTGCAAACCAAGTCAATCGATACCTGCAAAGAAAAATATAATAGGTGAAGAAAAAACTTTTCCCCAAATTGACCAAGATCGTTCTAACCTGTAAGCAGTTGGTTTCTGTAGGTCAAAACCTTTATTAGCTAAGGAAGATGGTTTTATTGGAATGACGGCAATGGAAAACTCCTTTCATAGACCCAGAAGGAACATCACCACCGACTTTGCCAAGAAAGGCTTGTTCCATGCTAGAGATAGTCTTCCGTCCGTTCTCAAAGGCTTGAACACTAACAAGACCATCGGCCTTGATGGAATACTGCCACTAATATTTAAAAAGTGTGCGGTCAACACCACCGTTGTGCAAACTATTTTCTACAGAAGAGGTCTCTTCCCTGGAGACTGGAAACTTACGCAAATTCAAACACAAAAAAGGAAAAAAGAGGTGCCCATTAATTACCGTCCTACTGGTTTAGTCCCGGATATTTCCAAGGTAATGGAGAACTTTCCTTGTTAACCAGGAAATTTTGAAATACTTAGTATGGCTTTTTAACTGGTGATCTGTTGGCCTATGTCGTGAATATCTGGACGGAGGCTATCGAGAAATATAGTGTGCAATAGTTCTGGATATTTCAAAGGCATTCAACAGATTCTGACATAACAACTTTTTAAACAAACCGTATTCTTATAGTTTTCCACCAACTTTACTTGCTTGGCAGCTTCCTCGAGAGCCGATCCATCCAGGTTATCATTGATGGACACTATTATTGCCGACCTTAACATAATTTTGAAGTAGGGTAAGTGCAATCTGATTGAGTTTAACGCAGCTAAGACTCAGGCTGCTGTATTTATAAAAATTCTTCCTTTACCGTTCCAACCCTTATTATGTTCAGGCTTATGTTGACACTATCTTCGTAAGTTCGCTTTTTAGGTGTTGAAAGCAAAATGTCTTAGAATGATCATGTAGTAGGAATAGCTAAAACGGCTTCTCAAAAACTTGTAACTCTTTAAAACGAAAATGTTGGATACCCTTAACAGCTTCTAACGGTTTATAAGGCTCAGATGCATCCATCTCTTGAGTATTTCTCTCATATATGGAGATTGGCAGCCAAACACAATTTTAAGCTGCCTGATTACACCCAGAAGAGAGCCATGCGTCCTTAAGGGGATCCAAAGATAACTAGAAGCTTGGAGAGTTTGGCGCATAGAAGGTTAATTTCCAAACCGAGGGGTTAATAAAAATCGTTTTTTTTTGCAGAAAATAATTGCCTACGAAAAAAAAAGCCTTTTAAGAAAATTATAGGTGATAAAAAAATCGGAAAGATCTTAATACACAGTAATTATTATAACAATTTTTTCATAATACGGTGGTTCGCCTTTTTGATGTCGCTATTTCTATTGTTAAGCTGCAGAAGAGGGCTGTGTTCCATAATTTGGGTTTACTGGAGGTCCAAAAATGTGCATCCTCTTCATACCGTCAGTTTGCATAACATCTTAAACCGGTCAAAGGAATGTTGAAGGATAAGAAACAATATGCGAAATAAAAGTAATTATCGACAATCTGTAAAACCTGAGGTCCTTCGTTGATGAACTCAATTCTTATTTTTGCAATATCCCTGAAGCTCTAAAACAAAATCCCACCTCTGATGCTCCTGATTATATGTCAAATATTAAGATTATAAATTCTTGCTCTTTCTCGCCTATTGACTTGATTCAATTAAAAAGCATTTTAAAATCTATAAACATCAAAAATTCCTCTGGTGAAGATCGACTTTCTGCAAGAATTTTCTTAAGTCTGCTTAACGTTGCTTTAACATTCCTACTGCAATTAATACTTCATGGGCTATATATACTTTGGGCATATTTTGTCTGAAGTCTTCCAATATTGTTCCCATTCACAAGGATGCAAATCTGAGCGATCCACTCTATCCAAAGTCATTTAGAGGATGGTTAAAACCCAGATCATATCTTTTTTGAAGTCTAATAACATCTTTGCTAGTTTTCAGTTTAGTTTTTGGAAAGATCTTAATACACATGATGCTCTATATAATTCCCTTTATGAGTTGTATGCCCGGATTATTGGTGGTGATTAATGATAGCGGGGCATTATTGACATAAAGGAAGTTACTAGGTTTTTATTCAAGAACCAACATAAAAATATTAAATATTTGACCCGACAGGTAAATGATTAAAGTCTTCCCATTCCTAGATATAGTCTTACTCGTATATCAGTTTTTTTTAATGGCCTAGTATTGAGCACATTTAGCCGCAAGTTCCAAGTGGAACAACAGTATTAATGTTATATGATGGCTCTTATCTCAGAGCCACTTATACACCTGTCTCTCAAACAAATTAGAAAAACTCATTGCTTCACTTAATTATCTAAAAACTTATATCTAACTCTCTATAATATAGATATCTGCTTAAATCAATAATATCTGTGCTTAAAATACTCATTTACTTTATTTATTTTTATACAGGGTGTCCCAAAAGTGATGGATCAAACTCAAACAGGAGATAGAGGGAGTCATTTACAATCAAAATCACCCCCTATGTTGTTATGCAATTGTGAATAGGTTAAAAGTTATAGCCATATGTGTATTTTAATAAAAAAGTGTGTAATGTATTTTAAGTAAAAAAATTATACAGTTGATTAAACAATCTGTTTCTTTTTATTGTACCTAGAAATGATGTGCCTCTCCAACAAAAATATGTTTCTTAAACATTACTTTTTAAGAGCACTAGAAAAACAATTTTTTTGGACTTTTTACAACTTTAAAAATAAGTCCTTAACTTTGATGCCATTTTTTTGCGAAGAAAATATAAGACATGCGAGTGACCCTGAACCTTAAAAACTTCTTTAAATCATACTGATTCCAGCAAAGTACAACTTGAATAGATTATTAAAATTTCTTATTGTCTAATTAAATTTTTATTTTTTTAAGAAATAAGCAAAAAAAATATTCCACGGCTAAATCAATATTTTGCTTTATTATTTTACGAAAAAATAATAAAATTAAGACAGTAAAGTGTCTTAAAAATGTTTAAAAATACATAAGTATGTCGACTTCTACTACTGACCAATTTATCTGCGGTTATTTTGAAGAATGTTGATTTGTCGCGTTTTTTGTCGTAAACTAAATTTAAAAATAATTTAATATAGGTAGTGTTGTGTTGTCCAGGTACTGGCTAAGTACATACAATTTTGTATTATTTATACAACTGAACACATAATGCCTTATACCGTCCGTGAGTATGCAGAAATGCATTATGTTTATGGATTTTGTAATGGAAACGCCCGAGCGGCTGAAAGGGACTATCGTGAACGATTTCCTGATCGTGAACGATATCCTGACTACAGGGTGTTTCAACGAGTGCATAACGCATACGTGGAGGGGCAGATTTCTGGAAATCCTCGCAGAATAGGAAGACCTGATGAAAATGCTGAGGCAGAAGATGACATCATTGAAATGGCATTAGAGGAACCTTCAACTAGTGTTCGCCGCATATCAAGACGGTCTGGTATTCCGAGAACAACAGTACACCGCATTCTACGAAGAAACCAGTTGCATCCCTATCATGTACAACGGGTTCCAGATCTATTACCGGGTGATTATGACAAGAGGGTGGAATTTTATAGAGAAATGCTTCATCGTAATAGGCAGGATTCACAATTTTTTAACAAAATTTTATGGTCAGACAAATCTAGTTTTCAGAGGGCGGGAATATTTAATATTCACAATTTACACCACTGGCCATATTTTAACCCCAGAATTGTTAGAAATGACCGCTTTCAACATCAATTTAGTGTGAACACGTGGAGTGGCATTCTTAACGGTTCATTAATTGGGCCGTTTGAACTACCAGCCAGATTAAATGGTGAAATCTATAGGAGATTTTTGGAAGAAAACTTACCTGTTTTACTTCAGGATATTCCATTAAATATTGGTCAATCAATGTGGCTGCAGCACGATGGAGCGCCCGCCCATTACAGCCTTCAGGTGAGACAGTTTTTAAATGAGGCCTACCTTGGTCGTTTGATTGGACGGGGAGGTACAATTCGTTGGCCACCGCGCTCCCCCGATCTCAATCCAATTGATTTTTTTCTATGGGGGTACTTTGAGGAGTTGGTATACGCCAGGGAAAATCGTAATGAGGAAGAGCTACGCCACCAAATAATTGCAGCAACTAGATTAATTACCCAAAATGAACGTTCATTCAGAATGATTAAGAGAAATTTTATACGCCGTTGTAGGTTATGCATTAGATTTCGCGGCAGACATTTTAAACACTTATTGTAAATGATAGCAAAACTATCATGTAAAACAATAAACCATTTTCTAATGTTTTTTGTACCTTATTGCAATCCACCAACCCAACAAAACACAATTATTTATTTTAAAAAATTGGTAAATATTGATTTAGCCATAAAATTCTTTTTTGCCTCTTTTTTGAAAAACTCAAAATTTAATTAGCCAATAATAAATAATGTATTTAAGTCATGCCTTGCAGAAATCGGTATGAAACGTAGAAGTTTTTAAGCTACAGGGTCATAAGAGTGTCTTACATTTTTGAGAAAAAAATGGCATCAAAGTTAAGGGTACTTAATTTTAAAATTGTAAAAAGTCCAACAAGAAATTTTTTTTAGCTCTTTCGAAAAGTAATATTTAAAAAAATATTTTTATTAGAAAAGTACATCACTTCTAGGTAAAAACAAATAAAAAAACGCATTGTTTATTCCACTGTATAATTTTTTTATAAGCTTCTATTTCACAGTGTGCTTGAATTTAAAAAATACATAAAAATGCCTATAACTTTTAAACTATTCACAATTGCATAACAGCATAGGGGGTGATTTTGATTGAACATGACTTCCTCTATCCTCTGTTTGAATTTGATCCATCACTTTTGGGACACCCTGTATATCTACTACTTAATAGGAAAGAATAGGACATTGACTTTTGAAAATTTTAGACAGGGTCACTCGCTTCTCGCCTTGGAGTCCAAGCAAGGCATTGTTTTAATTTAAGACAATACAGGGTGACTCGGATAGGTAGGAAAATAACACTAGGAAAAGCATAGGGAGTGTCTTTAACTAGCTTATATTTTACATCCTATGTCTAATTTTATCTATCTTATCCTAACATAGTATACTATTATAATTTTACTATTCATTATTGCAAGTCTAGTTTTTATGTGAATTATATTCTATTTTTACATAGCTTTAAAAATTTGACAGAAATTGCTTCTATTTTTTTATTTGTGGTAACTTCTGCCATAAGGGTTGTGTGGCCCATTAGAAGTAAGAATAGTTTTTCAAGTTCCATGTTTAAAAATTGAATGGCTTGCGAATTGTTTTTACAAGCCAAAAGTCTATGATTCAGATCATCAATTGACTGATTATCACAATCGTAAATTTGTGTTTTCTACTGTGTCCTACCAAAAACCTAAAATAGGATATTGACAAGTAACTTGGAAAATTATGGCTAAGAACTAAAATGTTTTTGTCCAGCCTTTTTCTAATTGAAGTATAGGTATTTTCCGAATTTGATACATATTCCAAAAATCTGTTTTTCCAAAATTCAAAGGCTTTTAAGTAGATAAAAGGGAATAAGTCCCTGTAGTGTACTTTAAGTATAAAGTTGTTGCAAGAAATGGCTTTCTTTGCTTCCTTATCTACTAACTCAATACCCAATAATCCTAAGTGAGCTTTTATCCAAACAAAGACCTCATTACCTAGAGTTTGTATGACTGAGTCCGACAGAATTAAATTATTAAAGGCAGTATTGACATTGTTTACATTTTCTAAAGCCTTTAATATAGCTAATGCTTTTGCTGTGAACTTAAATATGTTAAAAAATACGTTTGCCATATCAGGAGTTTTTTTTATAGCATTGCGGAGTTTTATGAATATTGAGTTTTTTTTCTTTACCCTCGGTGTTTTACAGCGAAATTTTTACGTATGTGTCCAAATCAACACTCTAAATGTTTACCAAATTTTTGTCATTTTATGTTTAGTATTTGCCAACTGACCTATCCAATCAAAAATAAATTTTTAGATACCTATTTTATGTTAACTGCTTTTTGAATTTCTAGTAGTTTATTCTATTTAGTAGTCTATTTAGTAGTCTAATTTCTTTTAGTTTAGCAATTGCAATCTTGCTTTGTAAAGAATATTTTATGCTCTACAAGAAAGCATATTTTGACTTTGACTATTATGGTAAATTTTCTTCCGAACTGGTCCTAGAGCTCAAGATTTACTCGACATGTAGATGTGACTCATGAATGTCGATTGCATCTGCAGACGTCTAGAACGTCCCTATATTAGAACTCTTTTTTATGGAGAAATGTGAGCCTGTGGAATTAACGCCCAAAAGACATCTTTCCCAAATATTACAACTTCCAGAATTTTAAGATCCTACATTTCCAGACATTGGCGCAATTCGTGATACCGTAGGGTTTGCCCTTTTGTGCCAGTGTATTCCGTAAAAAAAATCTTACATTTTATTATATTTGATTGGATGAACTGCATTAATTATAAAATATTATTCAAAGGATGGTTTTTTAAAATTGTATCAATTTATTTATAGTGATCCAATAAGAATTGTAAATATTTGTTGGTGCGCAATATGCCCTTAAAACCCAAGCTGCTTCCAGTGGCAAAGACCGCTCAGACTAGCACCAAATAAGTAAGTTTAAAGGTTATAGCAAGCAAAGAGAGAGAAAAAAGTGTAGATTTTCGAGGGAACTAGCAGCAACAACAACAAGGAGGCTCTTAATGGCCCCGGCAGTCACGGAACTCGCGTAAATATAAAAGAAAATTTGCATGGGAAATTATCGTAAAAAGCGGCAGGAGCAGCGGGCGCCCCCGGGGGGAATTTCTTCATGTTGTTTGATCCTCGGGGGCGATAATCGGGGGGAATTTATGCACTTTTCGGGATTATTGTTTCGGATTAGGTTAATTAAGAATCAAATATTAATTAGTATTATACATACAGTGTATCCGTAAAGTAGCGGATAAATTCAATAAAAATTAAATGGACGGTCTCTGAATAAAATGCCCGAAGCCGTAGAAATTAAATATACAGGTTGACTCAAAAAAAAAAGATATGACGTCGTCAATATGTTTTTTAAATGGAAACCACAATTTTTTAATGCAGAATCAGAAAGAACGAATTTTTTTACAAAGCATATGGTACAAATGAATAGTGGTTATGTAAGCAATTTTGAACGAAAAGTAATGATAAAATGTAAAATTAAAAAAATACCTATCTAAATTAAACGTATGAATTGAAACCTAAAACAATAACATGATCACACTAGTATAAAAAACGAAAAATTTTATGTATGTATTTTGATCGCAAGAAATTCTTTAAAAAACTTTGCACAGTACTGTTTTTTTAAAAAATCAACATCGATTTTGACAATGTAGACAACTTGGTGTTGCTTGGAAACTGTACTACTGATTCACTGACGTAACTTTGGAAGCCACCTAGCGCCTAGATTAGGTAAAACCGGTGGTGGAATTACCCTAATTTTAAACGTTTTTATTTTGTAAACTACTTAGTTGGTTATGAAAATGTCACAATGATTTAATAAATGACAGTGGCAATTTAAGTTATAGTATTACCGTTATGTTTTATAATAATCTTAATTTAAAAAAAAAAGGAACACGTAGAAAATTTAACACTAAATAGTAATCCCCTAGATTTACAACCATTGGATAAAACAAAAACTTTTTTATACTACAAAATACTTCGTTAGTTATACGTAAAAGTAAAAAAAGTATTATGATAGAAATTTTTTGAAATGGCCTTGAAATAGGTGTTCAGTTAAATTACTTCAAGAATTTATCGAAAAAGTGTTAAATTTTATTTCCACTAAGGAATACGTGTAAAAATTTTCAAAATTTTATTTTTACTGGTTTCTGAGATCTGGGTATTTTGTGAAATTTTTGGAAAACAAAGATCTTTCCAAAATTTTTTCTTTCAAAACCTCGTCAATTTTTTAAAAAACGCTGGAAATGGTATCCAGTCAAATTGTACCAGGAATATGTGTACAAAATTTCAAAATTAATTTTAACTGATTTTTTAAATATAGGCATTTTGTGAAATTTTTGAAAAAAATATCGATTTTTCCAAAAATGTTTTTTTTTTCAAAATTCTGTAAATTTGTTAGAATACGCTGAACTATTATATTAGGAACACGTGTAATAATTTTAAAAATATAATTTCTACTGGTTTTTGCGTATGGGCGGTTTCTAAAATTTTAAGAAAAGCAATAGACCTTGAGAAAATAATATTGTTTTCTGAAAATGCTGTACATCCTACAATTTGCTTCTGGAATATCTATAAATATTTTCAGAATTTTATTGCTGCTGGTTTTTGAGTTATGCCCAGTTTTGTCAAACTTTCAAAAAATAAATTTTCTTGAAACCTTGCCAATTTTTTCTTAAAACACTAAAATATCCGTCCAATCAAATGATATCAGGAATACGTATAGAAATTATAAAATTTAATTTTTATGGGCTTCTGGGTTATGAGCACCCAAAAAAATGAATCTTTCTAACATAAAAATATCAAACAATAAAATTTCTTTCAAAAAATTTTTTTTTCTCAAAAAAGTTTTTACAAAACGCTGAAATAGGTGTTTAGTCTAATTATCCTTGGACTTAACTAAAATTTAATAAATGTAAAAGCAAACATTTTTTTTGTCAAAACCCCGTATATTTTTTGAAAAATAGTAACATAAAAACTGTTATTTATTATACCATTGCGACATTTTCATAGCTAACAAAGTAATTTATGAAATAAAAATGTAAGTATGTATTTAAATCTAAAACGCGACTATTTAGGTATGGAAATATGTCATATTAAATTAAAGGTATTTTGATTGTCCATTAGAATGTAAAATAAAATATAGGGTGTTCCATTTAAAAAATGAACTTCTCACTATTTTAGTAAATGAAAGATTTTAATTTAATTTATGACGACCCTGTATAATGCTGATTCAATCGGGCTATAGAAAGTTAATCAAGATAGTCTTTTAAAGTGATGTTTAAAATTTGGGCTGTGTAGAAACTTAAATAGCTGAGAAATAAACAATTAGTTATCCTTGGTTTTTAACAAAAAACACGCAATTTTTGTTTCTCGAAAACCGCTAAGGACAGGTTTAGAGAAGTATAATAAAAAGATACTTAAAATGAAATACAAATACAAACAACATAAATACAAACATGTAACGAACGAAAACACGATCTGTATACAGATAATGTTTTCGTTCGTTACTTATAGGAAACCGTATACAGGCGAAATTATGCAACGTCGCGCGTGTACGAGTGCCTGCGACAGAGCACCGCCCCGGCCGGCCCGAGGACGGGATTAGTAAACATCTGATTTTCGTGGGAGCTGCGTCGTTTGGCGACAGAATATCCCAAAATATTACGCGAAAATCCAGACATTTTTAAAATATTTATTCTAATACGGGTTTTACAGACATGACAATGTCTAAAACTCGCATAGAATTGTAATTTAAAAATGTTTAATATGCTGTGTTTTGCATAATGAAAATTAAAGCGTTATTTTAATAAAAAATAAAATATCAAATCTGATAAAAATATAATAAAAAATCAGAAATAAAACTCTAATAAACAAACTTAACAACATATCATTTTTGAAATAAAAGGCTCACCTTCTTTCGCTAAACAAAAACTTAACCTATCGTAAAAGCTATTTCGCACCTCCAAAAGAGTTTCAGGTAAAATGGATTTGGCACCTTCGACAATTTTATTTCGCAACTCCTCTAAGTTTGTTCGCCTACTAAATTCATGCTTGTAAATGATCGCCTTAAGGTAACCCCACAGATAAAAGTCATTTGGAGACAAATCTGGAGATCTAGGAGCCCATTTAATATCGCCAGTCCCACTAATAAGGCGGTTAGGAAAAGTATTTTTTTTAAATTCTTTTACCCTAGCCGCGTTATGAGCAGGACAGCCATCGTGCTGAAAATAAACCGATCCCAGGTCTACATCAGGTAGGATTTGAATGGCAGGAAGAACTTGGTTTTGCAGCAACTCAAGGTACTTTTGGGCGTTTAAATTGCCGTTAATAAAAAATGGCCTTATAACATTGTCGCCCAAAATACCTGCCCAAACATTAAATTTCTGAGGATACTGGGTACGAAACTGAAAACTTTTGTGCTCGTTTTCCTGAGACCAATAACGAACAATGGAAGGATTGGGTTTGCCATATAATGGAAAAGAAGATTCATCAGAAAACAAAATATTTTTTAAAAAATATTCGTTTTCATTTGCATTTTCCATCATGGTTACACAAAATTCCATTCTTCGCCTCTGGTCTTCAGGAAATATTTCCTGAGTTTTTGAATATTTGAAAAATTTGTACCTATATTTTTTCCAGATACGAGCAACAGTTTTATTGCTCATTCCCCGTTCCTCTCCAACACTTCTAGTGGACCGTGTGGAATCAAGTTCTAGGGTACTGCAAACCATTTCTTCCCGCCGTTCTATATCCTGGACCACTTCAACAGGTGGTTCTTGACGTTTTGTGTGGCATTTTTTACAATCTTGAAGACAAAAAGATGTCTCAAAATTTGTAACCACATTTAAAACCGTTTTTGCACAAGGGATCGGTCTATTCTCAAATGTTACTGAAAACAAATCTCTACATTGTACTGCCGAATTGCCTCAATAAAATCATTTAATTAATTGAACTGTTTCGGAAGGGGTATAAACAGCCATAGTGAAAAAAACACGAAAATAACGCTCAAAAATTATTAATGCAACGTCCAGTAACACAGCAAAGTGAGGTCTGATGACTCCCGGTTCAAAAAATAAAAACGAAAAATTCCGCCGCCTGCAAGCCGCAACCAAGCGGTGTTGCCATTATTTTGGGGAATACGTAGCTCACGATAACACGATCTGTGTATAAATTCAGATACTAACAATTCCAGAAAACCTGAAAACATTTAAGTCAAGATTTAAGATTTGACTTTAAGTAAATTCCCACACCTCCATGAATTCTTAAATATCTACAAAAACTGGAGGCCGATTTATAACCTGCAAGCATTATTAAGGAAAATTTTTCAGTATTCAACCAATGTTCAATATACATACAATATCAAACAATTTTTCATGAAGGACCTTCTCTAACTCAGATATTTTATTAAAAACATATTAACATTGAAAAACAGTGAAAATTTCTTCGTTATTAGCTCTGCTGTTAAAATGGTTAATTTTTCTGTCCATAATTCCATTCCATTTTTTGTCCTCTTCTATATGAATTAATGTTGAATATCGATTGGAAGCAATTGTTTGAATGCACAGACGTTAACAAAGCCTGTGACATTTTGTATAACTTAATTAATAATGTTTTTAAAACCACTGTATCATTAAAAATAAATCGGAAACGAAGATATCCCCCTTGGTACACTTCTGAGATCATTCGCTTAATTGAAAATAAAGAATTAGCTTACAAAAAATATAAAAAACACAAAACTAACTATTACTATGAAATATTTCGAAATGCTAGACTAACTCTTAAAACACTACTTGATAGTACATTTCTAAATTATTTACGTCAATTACAAAATAATATCCACGCTGACAGTTCTCAGTTTTGGATATATATACAGATGAAGAAGGGCGACTCCATAATACCAGGTGTGGTGAAAGATGGCAATAATGAGTTCTCAGATCCCAAATCAATAGTCAAGGCTTTTGCTATTTTCTTCCAGAGCGTTTTCATTGATTCAGATGCAAGCAACTTTGTTCCTCATACTTTACTTCATAATCAAAACACAGTCTTAATTAATCTTGTTTAAGAGTCCGATATAATCGAAGCATCCAAAAAACTCAAAAACAGATTAACATGTGGTACCGATTCTATTTCAAGCTTTTTAGTTAAAGACTGCGTTACACCTTTAGCGAAACCATTAGCTCACATTTTTAACTTATCCATTCAAACAGGCTCGTTTCCGTCGTGTTGGAAGATCGCGCGAATTATTCCAGTTTTTAAAAGGGCGACAAGTCAGAACTTAGAAACTATAGACCGATATCAATTCTATGCAATTTTGCTAAGCTTTTTGAAATTTGTATACACAAACAATTACACACACTAATATCGCCCGATCAACATGGTTTTATGTAACCTTTGTTTTTTGTTTTTCCGAATACATATTCAGAAGGCTTTCGATCAAGTAGATGTCACTATTTTATTGATAAAACTCTATTATCTGGGTTGCTCTGAAAATGTATTAAAATTATTTTCTTCGTACCTTCTAGACCGAATGCAGTTTGTCGAAATCGACGGTTTTCGCTCCAATCAATACATCGTAAGATCTGGTGTCTCATAAGGTGCAAGCTTGGGACCGCTTCTTTTTTTGTTGTTTATTAATGACGTTGCACTGACTATTTTATGTCTTAAACTGCTTTTTGCAGACGATTTAAAAATTTATAGAAAAATAGAAACCATATCTGATTGCCAACTGCTTCAATCTAAACTAAATAATATATATGAATCGGAGTAACAGACTTTTTCTTAATGTGTCAAAGTGTTTTCAGGTAACTCTTTGTAGAAACAAAAATTTTATTCAACACAATTATGAAATACAAAATTTTTCTTTGACTAGGTGTCTTGAAGTTAAGGATTAACACCCAACTTTTGACCAAAATTTCAACTTTAAAAATCATATCCATAATACAGTTATAGCAGCATCCAGATCTCTGGGTTATATAATTAGAAATGGTCGCAATTTTGATAAAGTTAGGGTGGTGCAGTTCTTATATTGCTCATTTGTTCTCTCCAAGCTTGAGTACGCTTCAATTATATGGCATCCAGTATAACAGGTGGAGGTTGATAAAACTAAGTCAATTTAGCGTAGATTTTTAAAATATTTAATGTACAAGACCGATGGTGTTTATCCAACAAGAAGAACATGTCAAGATATAATGCTTGCACGTTTTAACATTAAAGCCTTAGCCGACCGCCGTGTGGTAGCGGCCGTGATCTTTTTATATAAGTTAGTTAATTATAAAACTAGTTAGTTAGTTAGTTATTAAACTCTAGAAATAAATAACATTTTTAGAAGGTCGCCGATGTATTATATGTGTAACTTATTTAATACTCTTTGTAACCACAACTTGGACCTCTTTGTTGCTTTAATGTCTTTCTTAGTAGGATTTTTTAATCAATAATCTTAAATCTTGAATTTCTCTTAGAGATTTTGTATGTAGGTAATGCTTTGAGTAAATGTATGTTTGCTAAAAATTTTATTAGCCTATAAGCCTCTTCCATAACTTTTCCTTTAGCTTAATATTATATTGTATTATTTAACTTTAAACCTTCAATCTGTTATACACATTATTATTATTATTATTATATAATTCAGCATTCTCTCCAACTGGTTTTTAGGTACCCCAAGATTAAATAAGCTGATCTGCTTAGACTCTTGTCTTATCACACTAACGACTAGTCAAAAATTCCAAGATAGGTTTGAGCTCAGTATTTTTGGAAACAATCAATAAATAGACTTTGTAGGTCACTTAATCGGTTCAGTCTTTTCTTTTGGCTTCTTTTGATTGCCAAAATTTGGCGTTCAAATTAACTTAAAAATCAGCCAGCCTAATTAGGGATTGCACCAATTACGATTCTGATATGTACGCAGATAAAAAAAACGGACTTGCATGGATATACCGTATCTCGGCCAACACCTTTTGGGTGCCCCATGGGGCGGCCCTACAAAGGGCCAACCGTCCATTTTTATGGCCTCTTGTAATTAATGAAAAGGTGGCGAAACAATATGGTGCTGATGCCCCGCCATGTTCGTTCTTCATGTCCTTTATGCAGCAATGAGTGAACTTGGATCGGGTGCACCAACGAATGCCTAAAAGTCCCCTCAGGGGGGACCACCATGTTAAACTCGATGCACCGTTAAACTCCCCAATAAAATATATGCAATTACACTGCAGTTAATTCGGCGGTCACGCAACAATTTATCATATTATTTGGGAATCGATGATTTATCGCATTGGGGCGTAAAGTCTAAAACAATTTATTGAAATGTCCGCACCGATGAGATGCGTTTTATTCGATCCGGTGGCCCCCTTTTGTGTAATGAAAAAAAGGTCTGAATGGGTTTTTCGTATTTTAATCGTTTTCAATGGGCGAGGTGCGAAAATAATAAGAACAAACCTGGTGTGGTGCGAAGTGGTTTTTGTGAGTACCTACAGGGTGTTAATTCTTTTATTGTCGTATAAATCGCGGTAGAGTTTCGTTAGCAGATTGAAATCCTTTCAGGTTTAAGGATTATGCGTCTTTGAAGAGCGGTTTTGCGTTTTAACGTTTTTTTTGTTTATTAAAATAGTGGCTTTTGAATTAAAGGACAAATTAAACTTGACTTCAATAAATTTTCTCAACAACCATCGAGAGTTTCGAAGCAAGATATATAGAAAAGCTTCTCTACTAATCTACATCTTTGTTTATTAGACTTTTTCTTATGAGGCCAGTTACAGACCAGACAGTTGGAGTTAGGCAACAAAATATCGTTCCAAATTGATTTTATCAAAAAATATTAAGAAACGAAAAGGTGATAAGGAATGCTTTTTATATAAATCTTTCAAATCTACAACTTTGGTTATTAGACTTTTTCTCAATATACCAGTCCTTTTGAAGTTACGAACCGAAATGTGTTTTACAATGAATTTTTGCTCTAAAGTGTCAAAAATTAAAAAAAATTAAAATTTTTTTTTTTGGTCGGAAATCGTCTATCAGTTTAATATTTAGATAATCTTTGTGTTTAATATTGCATAATACTGGAAATTGTTCATAAATATTTAGAAACTCTATAATTTGATTACTATTCCATTTTTTACAGACATTTTTAAACGAAAAATACAAAACAAACAACTTCCAAAAATTCAATACCCCGCGAGTAAAGCGATTTAACTAGCCCGGTATAGTTTGCGCTCGCTGAGCGTGTTCTAACTCGCTTTAAATTTTACTCGCCGGCGACTGGCTAGTAATCTCGCCCTGTGTAATAGATGCTTTATAGGGAACCGCATAGAGGCGAAATTTTGCAACGTCGCGCGTGTACGAGTGCCTGCGACAGAGCACCGCCCTGACCGGCCCGAGGACGGGATTAGTAAACATCTGACTTTCGTGGGAGTTGCGTCGTTTGGCGACAAAATGTCCCAAAATATTACGCGAAAATCCAGGCATTTTTAAAATATTTATTATAATGCGGGTTTTACAGACATGACAATGTGTAAAACCCGCATAGAATTGTAATCTTAAAATGTTTAATATGCTGTGTTTTGCATAATGAAAATTAAAGCGTTATTCTAATAAAAAATAAAATATCAACTCTGATAAAAATATAATAAAAAATCAGAAATAAAACTCTAATAAACAAACTTAACAACATATCACTAACTCAAATAAACCGCCTTCTTTCGCTAAACAAAAATTTAACTTATCGTAAAAGCTATTTCGCACCTCCAAAAGAGTTTCAGGTAAAATGGAATTGGCACCTTCGACAATTTTATTTCGCAACTCCTCTAAATTTGTTGGCCTACTAAATTCATGCTTGTAAATGGTCTGCTTAAGGTAACCCCACAGATAAAAGTCATTTGGAGACAAATCTGGGGATCTAGGAGCCCATTTAATATCGCCAGTCCCACTAATAAGGCGGTTAGGAAAAGTATTTGTTAAAAATTCTTTTACCCTAGCCGCGTTATGAGCAGAACAGCCATCTTGCTGAAAATAAACCGATCCCAGGTCTACATCAGGTAGCATTTGAATGGCAGGAAGAACTTGGTTTTGCAGCAACTCAAGGTACTTTTGGGCGTTTAAAATGCTGTCAATAAAAAATAGCCCTATAACATTGTCGCCCAAAATACCTGCCCAAACATTCAATTTCTGAGGATACTGGGCACGAAACTGAAAACTTCTGTCCTCGTTTTCCTGAGACCAATAACGAACAATGGAAAATTTGTGTTTGCCATGTAATGGAAAAAAAGATTCATCAGAAAACAAAATATTTTTTAAAAAATATTCGTTTTCATTTGCCTTTTCCATCATGGTTTCACAAAATTCCATTCTTCGCCACTGGTCTTCAGGAAATATTTCCTAAGTTTTTGAATACTTGAAACATTTGTACCCAAATTTTTTTTTAGATACGAGCAGCAGTTTTATTGCTCATTCCCAGTTCCTCTCCAACACTTCGAGTGGACCATGTCGAATCAAGTTCTAGGGTACTGCAAACCATTTCTTCCCGCCGTTCTATATCCTGGACCACTTCAACAGGTGGTTCTTGACGTTTTGTGTTGCTTTTTTTACAATCTTGAAGACAAAAAGATGTCTCAAAATTTGTAACCACATTTAAAACCGTTTTTGCACAAGGAATCGGTCTATTCTCAAATGTCACTGAAAACAAATCTCTATATTGTACTGCCGAATTGCTTCCATAAAACCATTTAATTAGTTGAACTCTTTCGGAAGGGGTATAAACAGCCATAGTGAAAAAAAAAAAACGAAAATAACGCTCAAAAATTATTAATGCAACGTGCAGTAACACAGCAAAGTGAGGTCTGCTGACTCAAAAAATAAAAACGAAAAATTTCGCCGCCTGCAAGCCGCAACCAAGCGGTTGCCATTATTTTGGGTAATACGTAGCTCACGATAACACGATTTGTATATGTTAAGGCTCATAATTTGAAACTAAACCCCTCAAAATCGTGTCTCTCTTTATTTCTAGGATATAATAGAAATAACATAGAACATGTTTCTCAAGACTTTGTGGTTAAAATAGACAATACAGTAGTACCGGTGGTTAATGAAGCAAATAATTTGGGTATTATTTTTGAAAATACTGCAAAATTCCTGTATGCATTTTTCCATTAATATTTGCTACCTAAGTCATACTACCCCATATCTTAATAATCATTTTATTCTTTCAATGTCAAATAGACGCAAATATCACATGTACTCTTTCATATACAGAATTTTAAAGTCGGGAAACCCACCATATCTAAGAAAACTTTTCAATGTGCATGAACACAACCATAATACCAGACGACTTAATATTTTTATGGTTCCTCAACATACAACAGCAGCTTTTCAAAAATCATTTAGTTACATTGCACTTCATTTGTGGAACAATTTGCCTCATTTTTTTACAGATTGTTCTTTTTTAGGTATAAGAAATACATAAAAAATGTGCATATGCTTTCACAGTATGACGCCTAATAATAAAATATGTATTGAGATGAATGTCAATTGGATTTTTTCCAGTCTCTTTTCATTCAGGTTTTGTCATATTCATGTAACTGTACTGGGTCAAGTCTATACATTTTCGTTTCGCATTTAACAAGATATACCTGTATCATATTATTTATATTCATATATATTGGATGTGTTTCCTCTCCTGCGCTTCCCTGATTCAGTCGCTGTTTACCCCTGCCCTGTGTATATAAATATAAATAAATTGTATTTAAAAAAAAAAATGTAAGCTCTCATTATCAAAATGTATCGAAAAAAATATTCTTACGTAAGGTTTATTTTGTTTTCTTTTTTGTTGCTTTTTCTTGAGGATGTATCACTTAAAAGTGCCTCTTGCAGAGGTACTTTTGAGAAACGGTTTTTATAATCGAGATGCATTCCTATTTGCTAACTTCATTTACATCATAAGTACAACTGTTTTGTAATTTTTGATATTGGCAAAACGTTTTGAATTTGAATTTCAATTTATCTATTGTGATGTAAAAGTAGTAAGTAGTAATATTTTTGATAGAAAAACCTAATCTACACATTTAAATATCTCTTTTTCATTAAACCCGTATATCTTAAGTTATGAATCAAAGTCTATTTTAAAGTCAATTTTCTAAAAAACGATTACTTTTACAAAAATCAACACAAGGAACCAATTTAATACAGAAACTTCCAATCTACAAATTTCATCCTAATACTTTTTCCCCTTAGACCAGCTGTTTTAGAGTTGCATCTCAAAACATGACTTCACAAATTTTAAAAATCAATTCCTAGGTTAAAAAAAAAGAAAACAAACAAGCCCAGATGCACCTCAAGATCACCTTATCTTACATAATACGCCCGATGCTAAGAGGCAATTTATATTCCCTCCTTTCCGAAAAATTTTCACATTTCTCGTAAACTTGTACATCGGCTAACAACGTCACCCGTCAACATAACTTGTCCGAGAACAATGCGGTATTTTTCGCATTTTGTAAAAGTATCCGGAGAATATAAACCCGATACCCCTGCTGCATAACATAAAATATGGTAAAAAGAATCCGGGCTGCTCGTCACACGGGATACAATGCTTTATTAAAATCAATAATGATACCAGATATTCTCTGCTGCGGCCTGTCAATGCTGTGCGCCGCGAGTAATGTTTTCCCTCTGATGATGATGATCATCTTGTTGATAAAAGTACAGAGGACAGGGACGTACAAAGCGCATTTTTTTCTCTTTATTATCCCCTTTGAAAAGATTGAGACTCTTTAAATTCTTTTTTTTTAATTCAGTACACAGTCATCAGCTGCTTTGAAGCTAGATACCTGAAAAAATATTGACAGTAGCAGATTCAGTTTCAAACAAAGTATGTAGAAGCATATATTTTTATTAGAACAGTTGGTATTTCATTGAAATAAAGGAAATAGTTTTTGAGATATTTAGGTTTATAGTGAGACATAACTTCCAAAGTTTAAATACTTTACTAGATTTGGCCACTTTGGATCCGGATATTTCAAAAACTTGTAATTGCAGCAGATTAAGTTATAAGCCAAGTTTATTGGAAAAAATAGTCTTATTAGTACAGGGTTTATTTCATTGAGATAGAGTAAGTAGTTTTTGAAAAATTTATATTTATAGTGAAATATCTCAAAAACTCTTAATTGCAGCAGTTTAAGTTATAAGCCGAGTTTATTGAAAAAAGTAGTCTTATTAATACACGTTTTTTTTATTGAGATAGAGTAAGTAGTTTTTGAGAAATTTATATTTATAGTAAGATATGTCTTTCAAAGTTAAAACGCCTTACTGCGTTAGGCCATCTTTGAAGCCGGATATCTAAAGAACTCTTAAATGCAGTAGTTTAAGTTATAAGCCAAGTTTATTGAAAAAAATAGTCGTATTAGAATAGGTTTTATTTCATTAAGATAAAGTAGGTAGTTTTTGAGAAATTTTTGTTTATAGTGAGATATGTCTTTCAAAGTTAAAATGCCTTACTGCGTTAGGTCATCTTTGAAGTCGGATATCTCAAAAACTCTGAATTGCAGCAGTTTAAGTTATAAGCCAAGTTTATTGGAAAAAGTAGTCTTATTAGTACAGGTTTTATTTCATTGAGATAGAATAAGTAGTTTTTGAAAAATTTATATTTATAGTGACATATGTCTTTCAAACTTAAAACGCCTTACTGCGTTAGGCCATCTTTGAAGCCGGATATCTAAAAAACTCTTAAATGCAGTAGTTTAACTTATGAGCCGAGTTTATTGGAAAAAGTGTTCCTATTCATACAGGTTTTATTTCATTGAGATAGAGTAAGTAGTTTTTGAGAAATTTAAATTTATAGTGCGATTTGTCTTTCAAAGTTAAAACGCCTTACTGCGTTAGGTCATCTTTAAGCCGGATATCTCAAAAACTCTTAATTGCAGCTGTTTAAGTTATAAGCCAAGTTTATTGGAAAAAGTAGTCTTATTAGTACAGGTTTTATTTCATTGAGATAGAGTAAGTAGTTTTTGAGAAATGTATATTTATAGTGAGATATGTCTTTCAAAGTTAAAACGCCTTACTGCGTTATGTCATCTTTAAAGCCGGATATCTTAAAAATTCTTAATTTTAGCAGTTTAAGTTATAAGCCCAGTTTATCGAAAAAAATAGTCTTCTAGAACAGGTTTTATTTTATTGAGATAGAGTAGGTAGTTTTTGAGAAATTTATATTTATAATGAGATATGTCTTTCAAAGTTAAAACGCCTTACTGCGTTAAGCCATCTTTGAAGCCGGATATCTAAAAAACTCTTAATTTCAGCAGTTTAACTTATAAGCCGAGTTTATTGGAAAAAGAGTTCCTATTCATACAGGTTTTATTTCATTGAGATAGAGTAAGTAGTTTTTAAGAAATTTATATTTATAGTGAGATATGTCTTTCAAAGTTAACTTACTGCGTTAGGCCAGCTTTGAAGCCGAATATCTCAAAAACTCTTAATTGCTGCAGTTTGAGTTATAAGTTAAGTTTATAGAATGCAGAGTGTTCTTATTAAAATATTTTTTATTCCATTAAGATAAAGTAAATAGTTTTTAAACAAATTACATTTATAATGAGTCAAAAGAGAAAAAAGTTTTTTTTTATTGAGCTCCGAGAAATGATATCATGGATTTTATGTAAACGTATGAAAAATGTAGAGATAAAAAGTGATTTTCGTAAGGCACGTCCCTGGGTACCATAAAGGCAATAAAATACCGGATAACAATATCAGAAAATAGTCTTAGCATGACATACGAAGAATATGTGTCCGAGGCCCGTCTTATTATACGCAAAAGATCGAGAGCCGAGATCCGAGAGAGAGAAAAACCAGTTTCTCACCGAGAACGAGCGACCGATACGTAAATACCCACTAAATATTCCTTGTGGACTTGTTCGACTAAAGGAAAAATCCACCTAAACGGCCTCAATATTTTCTTCTCTTTCTCTCTATCTGAGCCCTGTTATCCCACAGAATCTATTTTACAATTGTAGTTTTCATGTCCGCGTTGTCGGACATCGACCACCTCCCTCCCTACCAACAGCTTTATTATGGTCGTTCCGACGTTTGGCTCCTTTATTGGCAAAACTTAACTGTAACACAGATAAATCTGCATTCTTCAAAATTAAGAACATCTTCCTCTATAAATTTTGGAGAATGCTCAAGTTGTTTTAAGCAATATCTTTTGAGATATAACCACTCAAAGATTGACAAATCAGCGAAGTCGGTTAAGTAACCTTTAGAGCTCATACCTCACTACAAAATTGAATTTCTCTAAAACAACTTACCGCAGCCCAATAAAATAAGAACTAGAGCCTTAAGGATATCTCTATCTATCAATTTTACAAATTTTTCAAACTAGTTTGGGTTGAATTTTCTGAGATATTTACAAACAAATCAAGAAAAGTATTGCAACCTTGGAACTGATGCCTCAAAAAATACCTAAATTTCTCAAAAACAACTTAACCCATTAGCGCCGGAATTTTTTTTATGCTACTTTTTTATGCTCTTTTAAGATTACTAAAAATACGTTCAGGAAGCTGTAAAAATTTAGTTTTTTAATTTTAGCTACTTACATTTTGAGTTATTAGTCCTTACCATATGGCAACACTAGGACTTTACACTACCTAAAATTGAAACAATCTTTTTCATTAGAAAATATTAAAATTTTATTATAGAACGTTATACTAAGTAATATAAAATAAGTAAACAGGTTTAAGTTAACGGGAATGATAAGGTGCAAAGCAATAAATACATAGAGCTACATCACATTTTGAACACATGGTTCTTACTGTGGAGTTGCATGTTTTGAGTGCACATCGTCTTCATTTGTTTTGTGTTGTTTGTTGAACTAAATGGTCAAAACGATCAAACCGGATATTATCCGAAACTCGCGAATCTGAAGATTCCAATACAGAAGCTCGTCGCCCAGATCCTTTCGGCAAAACTTGAAATTTTTTCAAGTATACGGTTCGTCAAGTATACCTCTCTTTTACAGTCTAACTGTGAAACCTTTTGTTTTCGAGATCGATTGTATAGTATTCAGGAGTTTTGAAGAGCAACATCGAAAATCCAGGTTAGCTAAGGCCAATACCATTTATTACCTCGAATACCGATGCGATAGCAGCCAAGGTTCTGGTCCATCTGATCAGTTCCTCCCATGTAGGCATTATATTTCGCAATAACTTTCGGTCGTGTAACCATTATATTTTTCTTTTGTTGTTGTGAGTACCTTTTAACTTGTCCAATTTCTTGAGCTCCATGCGAAGTAGACATCATATTTACCACTGAATTATCCATCCATCTCATATACAAATGGCTATCGGATTTCTCCATGGCTGTTTCGAAATATCCACGGTCTTTTTTGATAAACATTTTTTCATTCGTGAGGGGGCATTCGGTTTTCACGAATTGTTCCAGTTGCAGAATAACCACGAAATTGCAAATATGAGTAAAGTGCTGGGTTTGAAAACAAATTATTCATATAAAGTTCATATCGCAAATCCTTTTTTTCTGGCGGCAATTCATCTAATATTACTACCAAAGGGCTTGCAGCTTTGCCAAACAATAAATCGTAGTCCGCATTAGATTTGGGACTTTTACCTTGATAAATAAAAATTTACTAAATAGCCGTCTGTAGTATTTAGGCTCCAAATGTTATACCCAAATCTGATGAGTTTTCCACGAATAAATTGCTTGCAGCTATGTCGCCCGAAATATCGAACCATACTTTCATCATAAGCCAAATTTTGTTCCGGAACGAAATTTTTCAAACAGTTTTTTTTTAACATTTCTATGACAGGCCGAATCTTGTAAAACTTATCATTTTTGTCTAGTTTTGTATTATCAGAGCAACGAAGAAACCGAGTGATCTGTAAAAATCGATCACGGCGCATTGCTTGAGAGACAGCTAAATTTTTAAGATCTTCGCCACTGCTCCAATATTGCCTTTTAGATGGCAAATTATTATAGCCGGACATTTGCTCAAACCTGGAATAGTCTGGTGGCGGAAAATATTTTGGCGGTACAACAGCATAGTCTGCTCCTTTTTCCCACTGAGGTATAAATGATTTAGACTGGTTTCGCCTATCTTTTAGCCAAGTTGTGTATTCTTGCACAAGAACCGGAGTCCGGAGTAGGCACAGTATTTGTTTCCTGATCTGCTATATTTGCATCACATTCAACCTCATATTGGGTACCCAGTCTCTCGTTATTGTATAATCTTATTTCGGCCGGGGCTCGCAACTATCGAGCTGTCAAATTGTCAACTAGCCTACGAAAAAAAATTATCAAAAAATAACAAATTACGATAAAAAGTTGGCTTATTACCCGCCATCGTCCTCGTCAGCTGAGTCCTCATCTGTGTCTACATTGGGTTCTGGTGGCTCAATGTAAATATTGCCGTCAAGATCATCGTTATACACCATATCAAGCGCTTCCGCAAGTGAAAAGCCATATGTGTAATTATTTGAAATCACTTAGTGCAAACGCCTATAGTGTTGCCATATGGTAACATACAAGTTTACGCCCTTGTAACTCACTAACTTATCAATGGATTTTATTCCAAATTTGGCCAATGATAAGCCATAGTATTCTGAGCATCACAGTGTAACAAAATCTCCCCCACTATTACACATAAAAAATAAATTACACTTACTCGAATTGTATATCCATATTTTCACGATGTTTTAATAACTATCAAATTTAAGCGCACTAAACACAAACAGTTCGGCGTTTTTACGGAAACTAAGCGAACGCGTTGTTTTTGCACACTGTGATTGGTGATATGACACGCTCGCAACAAATTTACTAGCGCATGGCCAATGCCATCGCACTTTGAGTAGTCACGTGTTTGCCGTAGCCATGTGGTAATGCTAGGCAGTAATGGGTTAATACAGCTCGATAAATAAAAGAGAATAATCTCAAAAACATCTGTCTGTATCAATGTTATCTGAGGCTCAAGCTACTTTAAGTTGAACTTTCTGAGATACTTGTCGTCAAATTTCGACGAATAGAATCATGTAACTTTCCCTTAGAATTCATGCCTCACTACACAGGGTGATTCAAAATTGAGTGCAAAGATTTTAAGGTCGTATTTACCAGCCAAAAATAAGAACTTTTTTTCATATAAACGTATATCCTAGCTTGCTTCATTTTCTAGATACAGAGTGTGAAAGTTTTTTAATAAAATCGGGTTTTTATCAATTATTCAAAATCCTTTCAGTCGATTTAAATAAAATTTTGTAGGTTTATTTGTCGTCATAAAGGCCCTCTTTTGGTGGGAATAAAATAAATTTATTAATTTCAGTGGCGTTTCACGGGGCCACCTACTTAATATGGTACGCCACCGCTTCATTCATAATTTATTTTTTTTTAGATTAAGCGTCAATAATGTAACTTTCTTGCTTCTTGAGCCTTACTCAAATCTAGCTTTGTTTCCAGGGAAAAAATCAAAATCTGTGCCTGCCCCTATTAAAACAAATAATAAATTCGCATCGATTATTGAGATCCATTTAATTTCTTTTCAAAATTTAACTTAGCCTAAGTAGCAAATGCATATAAAAGCAGATTTTTATAACAAAAAAATATATATATTAAAAAACTTTTCCACTCTGTATCTACAAAACGAAACAAGTTAGGACATACGTTTATATGAAAAAAAGTTCTTATTTTTGGCTGGTACATACGCCCTTGAACTCGTTGCACTTAATTTAGAATCACCCTGTATACCTAGATTTCTTAATAACTATTTAACCTCATTTCAGAAAACAAACAATAGATCTTCAAGAGCCACTTTCTCAATAGACTTTGATAAAGGGATGAAACTATTTTGACCTACTCGTTTTGAGATATTTGCCCCCAAACATTGACAAAACAAGAAAGATATTTTAGCTTTGAAGCTCATGTCTCATTGTGAATTGAAATTTCTCTAAAACAACTTAACACAGCTTAATAAAGTAAATAAGAGGGCCTTAAGGACTTTTTTTTTCTATCAATTATGTTTATGGCTCAAACAATTTTGAGCTAAACTTTCTGATAGATTTGCCCTCAAACTTTGACGAATATGATTTTTACTTATTATTCACGCTTCATTAAAAATCTAAATTTATCAAACGCTATTTGATATAATTTAATGAAATAAATAACAGAGCATTAAAAAGACATTTCTGATTAGACTTTATGAAAGGGTCAAGCTATTTTGAATTACTTGTTTTGAGATATTTGACCTCCAACTTTGACAAATCAAGAAAGACGTTCTAGCTTTGATCCTTATGTCTCACTGTTAACCTAAATTTCTCTAAAACAACTCAACATAGCACAATAAAATAAATAAGAGAGCCTTATGCATATCTTTTTCAATATATTAGGCTTATAGCTCAAAATTGTTTGATCTGATATATTTGCCTTTAACATTTGAAGAGTGGTCGAGCTAAATGATCTAAGTGCCAAAATACACATTTTCGTTTTTTTTCTCTCAATATATTCTATGTGCCACCGCCAATATCCTACTATGAGATCTAAGTGCTAATTTCACCCTAGGGCTTGAAAAGTCCAAAGATGGGGCCACTTCTATGTCCGGCATCATATTCTTTGCTAATTGATCTAAGTGCCGGTATGCAGGTCGATATTCTTGGTTGGTTTGTCGTTAGATTCGATTGTTATTGTCTGTGTATTTATATGTAGAAGTGAAGTATAGCGGGTTAAGGACAGAAATCAAACCTCAAGATTTGAAATTAGCCGACGTTTATTTACGTCTTTTTCAAGGCTGAAAAAGATACAATTGGTACAAAATGGTGAAAGCAATAGTTATTAATACAATAGTTAAGAAACCACCAAACAAAAACACAAATAAAACGGAGAACAAAGCATAAAAGTTCAAATTAAGATGACTTACCAAATTTACATTAGAGATTTACGTAACAATTAAAGCCTAATAACATCTCCATCATACATACACCACAGATACGATTGTTATACAATAAAATATGCAGCACAACCATTAAGTAAAACCAAAAAAACACACAGTATACATAAAATAAAATTGGCTTATATCACAGATTGATTCACAATGAATAAGTAGTACGTATAACAATTATAGTAAAAAATAGCACCTTCTAAGTCAGTGTTTAGTAGTAACTGTACGCAGAATTTATTGTTATAAAGCAGGAATGATGCACATTCTTTTTATGTCTGTAAAATAGGTTTAATATTACCTGGGCTCGTTGAAAAGTTAAGTACTTTACAGTTTGGATTTATACAGCTTTAAATTGTGATTATATTGTGTACTTAGGCCCTGAGTATCGGTTCGGTGATTAACAGAATTATGCAGTTGGATGTGTATTATTTCACTGATATTGCGTTTAGGATAGTGCCTCTCTCTCTATCAACTATACTAACATCATCAAAATTGAAGTTATGCCCTGTGGAAAAGTGATGCTGTGCTAAAGCGATCTTATCTTTTTTCATATCATATATATCCAAATCATATAAAAAATAATATGCATTGTCTGAACAGTTTAAAGATAGATAAACACCCGTATATAAATCATGTTGACAATGTTTTATTGAATTTTAAAAAAAGGGTTCTAAGTTGGAAATTAAGATTACGGTTTGGAAATTGACTAAGTTAGAAAACGAACTTACCATTGTTAAAACCAAAGCATATAGCTTGTTACCTACACATATATACAATAGTTTTAATGAAACATGTACTAACAAATATAAACAAATATTTAAAACTATCAAACAAAATAATATCAAAAAAATTACTGCACTTAGTAGTAGCCAATTTTTGTTTGAACTAGGTACATATGATAATTTTCTTTACAATTATACGAATATTGACTTACCGAATGAAGTTAAAAAAATCCTAGGTGCTGGCCCTAAATTTTCTTTGCCTGTAAATCGGGATAAGGTCCCAATACCCACTATAACAAAGGATTTAGAATTTTGTGTTCAATCATTAAATTTAAATGAAGAAGAACAAGAAAAGTTAAGGTTCAAATGTATCCATAGTCTAACCAATTTTATAACATTTACAAATGGTTCTTGTTTTAATCAACAACTATACTTGAATAAAATTAAAAAAGATTTTGCATTATGCAAGAATTTTTTAAGACAACATCCTGAAATAGTTGTTATGCGCTCTGACAAGGGTGGCTCTACTGTCGTCATGTATAAGAATGAATATTTAGCTGGTGTGCGTGATTTATTGAGTGATGACAATACTTATAAAACCTTAAAATCTGATCCTACTATAAGGTTTCAAAATCAAGCAAATAAAATCGCTAAAGAATTATTAGATAACAATTACATTAATGAGTCATTCTTCAGAAAGTTACGCACAAATAATAGTGTGTTTCCTAAACTTTATTGTTTGCGGAAAACACACAAACCAAACCTGAGCTTAAGACCAGTGGTCAGTTGTATTGATTCTCCATCATATAATTTAGCTGTCTTTGTTCATGGTATTCTAAACCAAGTTACATCAACTTTTTGTTTTAACATAAAAAATTCCTTTGATTTTGTAGAATTCTTACAAAGTGTGTCAATACCAGAAAATTATATTTTAGTGTCTTTGGATGTTACGTCATTGTTCACAAATATTCCTAAATCGTTAATTTTAAATATTATAAAAAATAAATGGGGCACTATATCCGCTTACACAGATATACCTAAAAGTCTTTTGCTGAGAATTATTGAATATTTATTCGATAGCAGTTACTTTTCTTTCGGTGGTCAGTTCTACCAACAACTGCATGGTTCAGCTATGGGTAACCCTGCCAGCCCAGTTTTGGCAAATTTGGTGATGAACGAACTCTTAACTAACATAGTTCCTAATTTACCTTTTAGATTAGCTTTTATTAAAATATATGTTGATGACACAATTTTGGCGTGCCCATCTAACAAAACAAAGGAACTTTTAAATCATTTTAATGATTATCATGACAAGCTTAAGTTTACCATGGAATTAGAAAATAATAATTGTATACCATTTTTGGATATTATGGTAGAACGGAACACCGATGGGACTTTAACAACTAATTGGTACACAAAACCTTCATCTTCAGGCATAGTAATTAATTATCTATCGTCACATCCAATGTCAAACAAAATAGGAATAATTAAAAACTTATTGTTTAGATCCTATAAATTGAGTAGCCCGAAGTATCATGAATCTAATACAATGAAAATTAAAAGTATTTTAAGAAATAACAATTACCCCACAACATTAGTAAATAGAGTTATCAATAATTTTAAACTTTTAACAGATACACAACTGGTAAGGAATAAAGAAACAAAATATTTCAGATTTCCATATGTAAAATCATTTTCAGAACAAATCCAACGACATATCCAGGAAAAAAATTACAATTTTAAACTGGCCTTTTACAACATAAATTCAAGCAGTGTATTGTTTTCCCAATTAAAAGATCGTACTCCCCTTGAGTTGAGCTCAGGTTTGGTATACCGTATACCTTGTCGTAATTGTGAACAGTGTTATATAGGTATCACTAGGCAGCATTTAAAGAACAGACTATATCAGCATCAATATGATTGTAGAGTCATAAATATGAACAAAAAAGATAAGACCGCTTTAGCACAGCATCACTTTTCCACAGGGCATAACTTCAATTTTGATGATGTTAGCATAGTTGATAGAGAGAGGCACTATCTTAAACGCAATATCAGTGAAATGATACACATCCAATTGCATAATTCTGTTAATCACCGAACCGATACTCAGGGCCTAAGTATACAATATAATCACATTTTAAAGCTGTATAATCCAAACTGTAAAGTACTTAACTTTTCAACGAGCCCAGGTAATATTAAACCTATTTTACAGACATAAAAAGAATGTGCATCATCCCTGCTTTATAACAATAAATTCTGCGTACAGTTACTACTAAACACTGACTTAGAAGGTGCTATTTTTTACTATAATTATTATACGTACTACTTAATCATCGTGAATCAATCTGTGATATAAGCCAATTTTATTTTATGTATACTGTGTGTTTTTTTGGTTTTACTTAATGGTTGTGCTGCATATTTTAATGTATAACAATCGTATCTGTGGTGTATGTATGATGGAGATGTTATTAGGCTTTAATTGTTACGTAAACCTCTAATGTAAATTTAGTAAGTCATCTTAATTTTAACTTTTATGCTTTGTTCTCCGTTTTATTTGTGTTTTTGTTTGGTTGTTTCTTAACTATTGTATTAATAACTATTGCTTTCACCATTTTGTACCAATTGTATCTTTTTCAGCCTTGAAAAAGACGTAAATAAACGTCGAAACGTCGGCTAATTTCAAATCTTGAGGTTTGATTTCTGTCCTTAACCCGCTATAGTTCACTTCTACATCTATTGGAGGGACCTTAATTTTTGTACCATGTGTATTTATATGTTAAAGTCATTAGAATGAACTCTATTGCGTTTGGCGATAATACAAATACGAAAACAAGAAGAAAAAAAAACAGAGTGAAGCTAGATTGAGTGGAAAATCTTATGTTACACAAAAATCAAAGCTGCAAAAACCTGGAAAAGCCGTTCCCACAAATGATGTTGGTACGAGATTTTTAACGATATTTCGCTTGAAATTTTAGACCGCTTGCGGCGCGGCCCGATAGTCAAATCTTTGTAGCCGATAGTTACATTACCCTGAGATTTTTTTTAATTTCAGATCACCTGTAAATGTAAATTTAGCTGTAGGGATGTGATTGATATGAAAGTTTAGCTTTTTGACCTATACCATGGCCTTGAACTCAACGAGCAAGACAGCTATCTCATGGGATTATTGCAAGTTTTACCAGTCCAACGTCACCGCCATGGTACCTCCGATGATTCAGCAGAAAGCAGACGACAATGTACCATAGCTTTTGCTGTTCCAGATGGGCAAGGTAACGTAAAAAGGGTGTGTAAAAAACGTTTTTGGAAATATTTGCTATCAGTCCGCAAAAGATTACTACGCTTGTTAGGCGTAAAAAGGAGGGGCATACAACCTTCAAGGATAAACGAGGAGGTTGTAAAAAATTCAAGTACACTCTTCATGATAGACAGATGGTAAAAGACCACATCAACAGCTTTTCGAGGGACGAGAGCCACTACAGCCGTTCAAAAAGTGAAAAAGAATATCTCAGTCCGGACCTTAATGTCTATAAGCTATTCAACGCTTTTAAAATAAAACATCCTGGTTGCACTATAACATACAAATTCTATAGAAGAGTTTTTATAAAAGATTTTCCAAATCTTTCTTTTAGAAGACCTAGAGTTGATACGTGCAAGACTTGTGATTTACTTTTTTTAAGAAGCAAGGACATAGACTTTAATGTATCAAGGAAAGCTAAAAACGAGCTGGAGTTGCATCATAGAAAAACAGATAAAGCTCTAAAGGTCATTCAAGAAGACAGTGCGAGTAGTACTCTTCCAGGTAGCGATACCTGTACCATTACCATGGATCTACAGAAAGTTTTTTCCCTACCAAAATTAACGCATAGTAGTATGTATTACAGCCGCCAGTTGTCATGGTACAATTTTGGAATACATGTGCAAGATACGTCAGATGGAATAATGTGCATCTGGCATGAAGGACTGTCGGGCCGAGGTGGCAACCAAATGGCATCATGTCTTCTACAAGCGTTGAACACAGGTCAGCTTTCAACTTATAAGCGAAAACTATGTATATGGAGTGACAACTGCGCAGGGCGATTAAAAAACCGAATGTTCATTTTCTTATACATTTTATTAGTAGCCAATGGACATTTTGACACCATCGACCATAAATTTTTAGTTTCCGGCCATAGTTTTTCGTCTTCAGATAGAGATTTTGCCCTTATCGAGAAACAAGCAAAACGTTCTAAGCTTCAGACAGTAAACGATGTCAAAACGGCAATTGCGGCTGCTAGACCTTCCAGGCCATACAGACTCTTAGATATGGGTGAATGTACTTTTTTTGATTTTGATAAACTATCATCAAAACTTATAAATACAACTAAACTAGGCATTACACAAGCGTGGTGGTTACGTGTGACGAAAGAAGAGCCCGGTATAGTATTGTACAAGAAAAATTTCAATGACTTAATAGGATGGGAGAAGTGCCGTGTATTAAAAAAGGGTGTGACTGTGCAAAATTTAAAGTCGGTTGAGCTCTTAGTCTTGCCTGGTGTTGAGCAAATAAAGGAAAGTAAGAAAAAAGACCTTCGCGCAATGCTAAAGTACATTGATCAGGACAATAGAGCATTTTTTACCACTATTTTAGATTTTTAATGATTTATTATTTTTGTGGACTTAGATCATTTCCGTTATTTCTTCACTTATTTTGCTTTACGAAGTTTCTTTGATGTCTTACCACAGAACATTTGTTTTAGTTTATCTGTGTTTGTTAATAAAGCCAATTGACCATAACAAAAATTACATTTGTTTTATTTTCCTTATTTGGCAAGTTTTCTTTGATTTCTAGCAATTTTTAATTTTGACACTTAGATCACTTAGCTCGACCACTCTTCATTTAATGAATCCAAAACTCACGCCTGATTATAAACCTAAATTTCTTAAACGTTATTTAACATAATTTAATGAAATAAAGAACATAGCCTTAAGTACACCTTTCTGAGTAAACTTTGTAATATGGACAAGATATTTTAAATTACCCTTTTTTGAGATATTTGCTCTCAAACTTTGACAAGCCAATAAAGACGTTTGAGCATTAAAACTCTTGTCTCATTGTGAAGCTTAATGTTTCTAAAACAATTCAACACAGCTTAATAAAATTAATAGGAGAGCCTTAACGATATCTTTTTCAATCAATTATGTTTACGGCTCACACAATTTTGAGCTGAGTTTTCTAAGATATTTGGCTTTAAACTTGAATGAATCCAAAAATATGAATTTTTCTTAAAGTTCACGTTTTATTATAAAACTAAGTTTCTCAAATACTATTTAACGTAATTTAATAAAAGAGTTTTAAGGAACAGAGTCTTAAGAACACCTTTCTGAATAAACTTTGTAAAAGGGGAGATATTTGCCCTTAAATTTTGACAAAGCAATAAAGACGTTTAAGCATTGAAGGTCTCACTGTGAAGCTAAATTTCTCTAAAACAACTCAACATAGCTCAATAAAGTAAATAAGAGCGCCTTGTGGACATCTTTCTTAATCCACTATGCTACGGCTCAAACTACTCTGACCTTAACTTTCTGAGATATTTGCCCTCCAACTTCGGAGAATCCAAATATATGATTTTTTCCTAAAGTTCATGCCTTACTATAAACTCAAATCTCTCAAACACGATTTAGCATATATAAATGAATGAAATAATGAACAGAGCCTTAAGAACATCTTTCTTAATAAACTTTGTAAAAGGTTCAAACTATTTTAAGGCTCCGCTACCGGCGCTACCTATCTTCTAGCCACACAGCTGAGGGGCAGCGTAGTAATAAATGTCTATTTTAGAACGGTTGATAAAATTTCAGGCACCCTCTTACGCTGGGATCCGATCTAATTTCAGGGTTGGCCTACATAAATTTGGTGCAGGTTATGCAAGTATAATTATATACCTGCATTACTGCCTAATATTGCTATTATATATGCATTTTGGTTTTTTTTTATTTAGTGCGTGATAGTTCCGGGATGTAGCCGTGTGGTTTCGTTGCGATTATTTTTTGCATTTTATTTTGGTGGTTACATACTGAAAAACTGAAAAGTGTTCCTGTGTTTTCATTAGTATTTTTTTTGAAATACTTGTAAAATATGGATGCTAAAAGAAAAGGATTTAAAGGCCGACTTAGGTTAAATGCAGTTAGGAAACGTCCAGGTCCGAAAAAAGGACAGATTGTAAGTATATATGTAATTACAATATTTTTTGTTTTCATAATTATAATTTTTAATGTCCGTTAAATTACCATTGCTCTTTGGTAAGAAATAAAAAAAGTACGATCCGCACCAAAGCACGATGTTGGCAGAATCATGACGTGCGCATTGTTCATTTAGAGAAGAACCAATAAAAAAAGCAGAAAATATATTTCCGGAATTTTATTTAATTAAAATATTAAACAATATATGGGGTGTTTTAAGAAATAGAGCGTGTGTTGTGTAATAGAGCTCTGGTTTCTTTTTAGACGATTATGAGGGGCAAACTACCTAGATATTTTCAAATGATAGTTGGGTTGGGTCCTGGTTGGGTTTATCTGGTACTAATAAATTAAAAAAAACAAATTTATTTGATCAAATATTGTTTTGTTTATTTAGATCAACTCAACTAGGGAAAAATGTTTGGTAATTTATATAAAATGTGGCGCCAAGGAATACCTAGATATTAAATATAGTGTTATATTATTATTCCATATATCTGATAAAAACTGATCCCTCCGATTACTTCATCACAGAGCGCAAAGCAGAAGAAATGGGACGAGAATATCAATTCCTAAAGTTCCCTCCACCAAAAATAAATTTTGCCGGTTCTACAAAAAACCGGAATACCAATACCAAAACAGCTTATTGATGACAGTGACTTTACAAAACGAGGGAGGATAAAACTAAAAATCTTCACGCGTTTCTTCCCAAAAACAAGGCAACGCCGCATTTGCCTTAAATTTTAAAACTGTACAGTAAGGTTGGTTGCCTAATTAATTATTAAACAACTGTGTTCCGATTTTAGTATAATGTAAATTTTGTTTTTATTCAGAAATAATAACATTTAACTGTAGGACTCAAAAAGATACTTTTTCAAAATACAAATTTGTATTGAGATGTCTTTATTCCGGAAGAGCTACGTTTCAATATTTTTTTTATTTTAATAAAAAAGCTCGTGGAACAACTTCTGTACGCAAAAACAATTCGTTCTGCTAGCATTGAGTGGGGCAAACAAAATGAAAAACGGGCAATCAATGTTTTAGAAACATTAATTGATATGAAGATATTACCATGTGACTTATTTGTAAGCGAAAATATTTCATTCTTGGCAGCGACTCCCGATGGCCTTATTGGGAAGAAGGGGATTGCTTAAATCAAATGCCCCTTTAGTGCTAAAAATCTCACCCCTGAAGATGCGATAATGCAAAGAAAAATATCATTTTGGAAGAAAGACGGAGAAATTAATAAAAACCACAAATGGTTTTACCAAATATACAAGGCCAATTGTTGGTAACTGGGAGATCCTACTGCTGCCTAGCAGTTTGGACGCCTTTGGGCATTAAGAAGGAAATTATTTTAAAAAACGATGTACTCTGCGAAAACATGAAAAAGAAATTAACTATGTTCTATTCGATATGTTATTTACCTGAGCTTGTAGATCCTCGCAAAAATAGAAATATGCATGTTAGAAATATTTCCCTAAAAGAATATACGATTGTATAAGTTTTTTTTATATGTAGCCAACTTTGTATATTTTGTAATAAATGTCTTGTTTTGTTTGATTTATGTGTTATTGGTCTTTATTTTTATTATCATCGCATTTTACAATTATACCAAATCGAAAAAATTTACCATAAAAACTCTTATTCAAAGTATCTATCTGAATTGGATATTAAAATAAGAAGAAGGTATAGCAATGAAGTCAAGCAAGTAGGTAGGTAGGTATGAAAAAAAATTGTGAACAGTCAAAGATAACAATGTATGCCGACTTATAGTTTTAATTTTTTTACCTAGTTTGAAAGTCAAATATTTGAAAAAAGCATGATGTGGGTATTAACTTTGTAAGAATATAGATCTCAAGAACACACAAGAATGTTGTTATTCAAATGTTATTTTCTACCAAAATAAGCAGAAAAGTATTGTTAGTGGTATCATTTAAAGCAATTTTCGAACCATTGTCACAAAAAAAGAAACAAAAAAATAAAAAATGTACAAGGGCGAACCACCTAATTGCGATACACAGTAAATCGACACAAACTATTAAATAGTGATTTTAACTAAAAAGCAAGTTCCCTTTCTCAATAAAAATAATAAAGTATCACATACAGGGTGACAATTTAAAAACTTGAAATGGCCTTATATTAGGAACGAAAAACTAAATAGAACCATATATTAGAAACGAAAAACTGAAATAAAAAAAACGCCCAAAAGAGTTTCTATAAAACGAAAGAGGAACAAAACAAGCATATTATCCTACCCTTATCTGCAACCCCTTGGACAGGATGACATACACCCCTAAAATCTTAAATAGAAAGAGGAGTCGAGTGACATCAATTTCCTGAAATGTGGCTTTCTATGGTATCATTGGAAAGCATTTTTCAAAAGCTTCAAGATGATCTATTACTCTTAAATTACTTACTTTACTCTTAAATGGCGTTTGAATGTTAACAATTTTTGATTAACAAATTTATATATTTCTAGGCATATCCTCAGATTTTCATATAATTACGGACATGTGTTGATCCTTTATCCATAAAATATAAAAAAAATTGAGTCAAAAAGTCTAACGGTTTTCAAATTATACCCGGATTTCTAAACCCTTAAAATGATATTTTCGCATGGCCGTGATGCGGAGCCTTAAGTTATTCTTTTTGAGATATTTGTCCTCAAACTGTGATAAATCAATAAAGATGTTGTAGCATTGAAGCTCATGTCTCAGTTCGAAGCTAAATTTCTCTAAAACAGCTTAACAGAGCTTAATAAAATAAGCAAGAGAGCCTTAAGGACATCTTTCTCAATCAATCATATTCACGGCCAAAACAACTCAGACCTTAACTTTCTGAGATATTTGCTCTCAAACTTCGACGAATCCAAAAATATGAATTTCCCTTTTTAAAGTTCATGCCTCACTATAAATCCAAATTTTTTAAACCCTATTTAACATAATTTAATAGTAGAAATAGAGACCAGAGCCCTAAAAACACCTTTTTTAATAAACTTTGTAAAAGAGTCAAGCTGTTTTGAGTTACTCTCTTTGAGATATTTTCACTCAAATTTTGACAAATCAATAAGACGATTTAGCTTTGAAGCTCATGTCTGTGAACTGAACCTAAATTTCTCTAAAATAACTCAACACAGCTCAATGAAATAAATAAGAGAACCTAAAGGGACATCTTTTTTAAACAAATATGTTTATAGCTCAAACAACTCTGAGCTGAACTTTCTGAGATATTATTTATAAAACCACTTAACGCAGCTCTATGAAATAAAAAAACCTTACAGACATCTTTATCAATCAATTATGTTTAGGGCTCTTTATTACTAAAGTATAATAAACTAAGACAAATTAAAAAATATGACTTGTCCTTACAGCTCATGCCTCACTATAAGCCCAAATTTCGCAAAAATTATTTATGATAATTTAATAAAATAAAAGAATTGATTTTGAAAATATACAAATCTTAAGCTTTGTTCTTAGTTATTTCGAGTTACTCTTTTTGAGATATTTGCTCTCAAACTTTGACAAACTTTTGACTTTGGCGTTATAGCCTTGGCCTCACTACAAACCAAATTTTTCGAAAACAACTTAACGCAGCAATTTTGCTAAGATCTCAAACTATTTTGAGTTGAACTTTCTGAAATATTTGCTAGCATACTCTGACAAATCAAGAAGAGCGCTGTACATTGGGAGCTCATGTCTCATTACAAAACTAAATTTCTTAAAAACAACTTAAGACCGCGCTTTGAAAACAACTATAAAGCCTTTAGAACACCTTTCTGTAATCATTATATTAGAGGCTCAAACTACTTTGAGTTGAACTTTCTAAGATATTTTCTATAAAACTTTGACATACCAAGAAAGACGTTTTAATCTTGCAGCTCATACGGTACTAAAAACCTAAATTTCTCAAAAATTATTCAACCGAATTTAATGAAATAAAAAATAGGGCATATAGGACATTTTTCTCTATAATTGTTGTAAAAAGCCCAATCTGGTTTGAGTTACCCCTTTACATATATCCCACTTCAACATAATAATTATGCCTCATTACACGTGATTGGTGCAATCGATCCGTAAAAAAAGTCATAATCCCCCGATTACGCTAAACCACGACCCTAAATGGCCCTTTTCTACCGGGGATTAAAACTTTCGGGACAAAACTATTTAATATCGCATACGGAGCGTAAATAAATTGGATGTCGTAATCCGTTTAGGGGTGATTATGATAATACGGGACCCTCGGTGATATTATCAATTTTTAGGGAGGACATTATTTGTAACATTATTATTTACTGGATTAGTGCAGAATATCTGAGTCCTCGTTGGGTTCAGACAATTTGCACTAATTACTCTCCACTTATATGATCTTTGATGACATGATCTTATATGACCATCTTGAATCTTTACTTATAATTGAAGGCAATCTATATAAGATAATCATAAAGTTACATATGGAATACAAACAAGTTAAAGTGGATTTTTATATTCGGATCTGAAGTGAACTTTAATAAGGTTTAAAACCGAAGAAATCCCGGTTTTATTTACTTCAAAAAACTGTAAAAGTTTTCGTATTTAAGTTGCAAAAGTCGCTTACCTAAAGTTGGAGGTGCTAAAGTCTCGAATAAACCGTTTGGGAAAATTTGAATTTTGGAGCGGTTTTGTTGATTTGTCACGACAAAAAATCGTATTTGAACTAGAAACGTCTCTTCCTATTTTCATTTATGTTCTAATATAATTTTTATTTCATTAATTTCTAGACTTTAATCTAGTCGAAGTAATTTTTTTTTAAATTTATTGAAAATAATTAAAGTCAATAAAGTTGTACAATATACATTTAATATACATAAATATACATCTTTAAATCATTCCTCTACCTTCAACAGCAACTAAGACACAATCAAACTCGTAGCAAATGTTCGAGTGAAAATCAATTTCCGACAAAGCAGTTACTTTTTCACAAAATTTATAAATACATAAATCGTATCGATGGCCTCCTTTTAAGCATACGTTTTTAAATAATTGTTTTATCTTTAATAGCAACCCACGTACAATCAATTTTGTGTCAAACGTTCAAGCGCAAGTCAAATCCTGACGAAAAACCCAGTTTTTTGGACATTTTTGAAAAACTATTGATTTCGCAAGAAAAATATAAATACATAAAACGTACCGGTACTTGCATGCCAAGCATACATTTTAAAATTATCTCTCTGTCTTTATTAGCAACCAAGATACAATTAATTTTGTGGCCAATATTTAAGGGCAAATCAAAGCCCGACAAATCTCAAATCGACAATATCTCAGAAATTATTGATTTCTTAGAAAATTTGTAAATACATTAAACATACTGATACTTCTATCCTAATCACACATTTTTAAATTATCCCTCTATCTTTAACAGCAACCAAGATACAATAACTTTTGTGGCGAATGTTCAATTGCATGTCAAATTCCGATAAGAGAGTTTTTTATTGATTGATCATAAACTATTGAGTTCTCAGAAAATTGAAATCCATAAGACGTACCGGTACTTCTATGCCAAGCATACATTTTAAAATTATCTCTCTGTCTTTAATAGCAGTCAAGATACAATTAATTTTGTGGACAATGTTCATAAGCAAATCAAAGCCCGACGAAATAACCAGTTTCCAAGCAACTGTATTGAAAGTTCCTGTTCTGGCTATGGCTAGTTCATTAAGAAACCTAAACCCTAAAACCTGGCATTAGCTAAATCATGAAAATTTAACACTTGGCTATGTTTCCAGATAAATTTGTATTCAGATTTCACTGGAAAACCTTATCAGAACCGTCTGATTTGATCTTTTTACGCTAAAAGTCTCATTTTTAGTTTCTTTTTGTTTGGTTATTTCTTAATATTGAATATACCTTAAAAATCATTAATTTCAAGAACTATTGAGTTATCAGAAAATTTACAAATACATAAAGTATACCGATACTTCTATGCCAACCATACATTTTAAAATTATCTCTCTGTCTTTAATAGCAGTCAAGATACAATTAATTTTGTGGACAATGTTCATGAGCAAATCAAAGCCCGACAAAATAACCAGTTTTTTGAAAATATCTCAAAAATTATTGATTTCTCAGAAAATTTATTAATATATTAAACATACCGATACCTCTATCCTAAGTACACTTTTTTAAATTATCCCTCTATCCTTAATAGCAACCAAGTTACAATAACTTTTGTGGCGAATGTTCAATTGCATGTCAAATTCCGATAAGAGAGTTTTTTTTTTAAATTGCGCAAAAACTATTGAGTACTCAGAAAATTTACATATACATAAATTGTACCAGTACTTCTATGCCAAGCACACATTTTAAAATTATCTTTCTGTTTTTGATAGTAACCAAGATACAATTAATTTTGTGACCAATGTTTAAGTGCAAGTCAAATCCCGGCAAAGAAGCCAGTTTTTTGAACATTTTTCAAAAACTATTGATTTCTCAAGAAAAATATAAATACATGAAACCTACCGGTACTTCCATGCCAAGCACATATTTTAACAATTTCTCTCTGTCTTTCATAGCAACCAAGATACAATTAATTTTGTGGCCAATGTTCAAGTGCATGTCAAGTCCCGAATATGGAGCCAGTTTTTTTGATTTTTTTTAAACTATTCATTTTTAAAAAATCACTACATACATAAATCATACTGGCGGTTTTCTCCTAAACATACATCTTTAAATGATTTTTCTATCTTTAATAGCATCCCAGATACAATTTTGTGACTAATGTTTACGAGCAAATCAAATTCTCACAAAGGAGCCAATTTTTTGAAAATATCTCAAAAACTACTAATTTCTCAGAACATTTTTAGATACATAATAGTTACTAGCTCTCTTTTGCTTACTATAGAAGGTATAATGAACGCTTTAGCTGAATTAGCAAGCAAGCTACAACTTATATTCGGACCGGTTGCATTGTTGTAACCTATCCAAGGCCAGCACCGATCAATCGATATAAAGGTATAAAGGAGAGCCCTTTTAAAGGTCGAACTTTAACTGGAAAATTGGAAAAACATAATGGAAAATGAAGTGGAAAATTAATTGGCGCTTTTATTCATTGACTGAATATGTTTCGAGTTATGCGGCTCATTCAGGGCCTGAATTCAAGTGGAGTTTTTTTTTTGGGAATATGGTGAATTCGGGATTGTTGTCCGCCGGCCATTAGTTGGTGGTTTATTATTTTAATTTATTCGGTTTTAAGTGGCCCCTAATATTTGGATATTTGGATAATAATGTGGAAATAATAAAGGGCAATGGCCTTAGAAATGTACGTTTCTGGAAAACTGGATATTGGTTTAACGAGATGAAAAGCAGAACCTTAAGTTTGTTTTTCAGCATTGATTTTATCATAGTTCCAAACATTCTTGAGTAACCATTTTTTAGATATCCACTCTTAAAGTTGAAGAATCCATGATAGAGGCTTTACCTTTCAACCTGATGACTTAGTATTTTGATTTTTATTTTATCCATTACATTATCTTTATTTATTTCCGTAAGTACTCATCCCATCCGACCTGTTCTAAAAGGTCCATTGCCAAATCTTACAGTGAAACAAACTCGCGAGGTTTTTCATTACTTTGCCGAATAATTAAACCTAGCAATAAAGAAGCTGATGTTCATGGAATTGCTATATTGGAAGTTGAAGATGCAGATAGCGTAGGGAAGGGCGATCAATAGCTTTACTAGGTAAAAAGTCGATCTCTGTAAATACATGACGATCAAATGAAAATTCCGGTTTTCCTAAAAGCTGATTGAATATTTTCCGGAGTCATTGCTTTAGCGTGGACGATGGCAAGGCATTCTGCGCATTATAGTCATCCAGGAATACTCCTACATCAAGAGCCTGCATTTTGTTACTAACACGAGATTCTTTTGCTAATTTAATTGTCTGATAAGCTATATGATTCTCATGATTATCAAATATTTAAAGGGATGGATTCTGTAAAGAATCATCATTCATCATTAATAAAGAGTTGGAAAGTCATCCATCCTGTAGGCTGCGCAAGTCTCCAAGTGCCAGGAAGAGCTCCAAATAACATATGTTGCTTGAAGTGAACCCTGAGAAGGATCATAGCGGGTGAAAAACTTCTTATTGTATCTTAATGACATAAAAGTCGCATAATAAGGAAACTTTTCTCTACAAATTTTATGATATGCTCAAGCGATTCTAATCAATGCTTTTTCAGGCATATCAGCTCTCAGAGTTCAAGAAACCAAGAAATAGGTTTTGCCTTTGGACTTTTGGACTTTGGAGTATAATAAAATGAATTGAAATTTCTGGAAAACTAATAGTATCTCAATGAACTAAATAGCAAAATCTTATGAATACTTATAAACACTTTACATTTTGTTATAAATTTAAATGATTTTGAGCAATCATTTTTGAAATATTCAACTGGTCATGTTAAAGAGTCTAAAAAACAGACTTTACGTTTGGAACTGAGAACTCAATATATATTTCAATTTTACTAACTACTTGTATCTCAATGAAATAAAAGCAGAATGTTAAGCATAGTTTCTTACATACATGTTATTATAGGCTTAAACTGTTTCGAGCAACCTGTTTTGAGATATTCGCCCTCAAAATTTATGAATCTAAAAAACAGGTTTTCCTTTGAACCTAATGACTCGATATAAAGTCAAATTTTTCGAAAACTAATATTGTATTTTAATGAAACAAAAAGCAGAGTCTTAAATTAAAGTTGAAGATACCAAAGAATATGTTTTACTTTTGAGCCTGATGATTCAATATGAACTTGAATTCTTGGAAAACTGCCTATTGCATCTCAATGTCATAAAAAGAAAAATCTTGAGGATACTTTTCTGCATAAATTTTATTACATTTTTAAGCTGTTTCGGACAACCCTTTGTTAAACAAACCAAAAAAAAAATGACTTGATGTACAATTAGATTTATCGATTTTTTTTTTATTTTAACGAAAAAAATTAAAATTATTACAGCCTTAAACTATTTTTGAGATTTTCACCTTCAAAGTTGAAGAGTCCAAAAAACAGGTTTTACCCTGGTGACTCAATATAATCTGAAATTTTTAGCTACTTATGGTATATCAATGAAATAAAAAGAAGAATCTTATTGAGTTTTTCTATCCTTAAAAATAAAGGGTAGAAGAAACAGGCTTTACCTTTGGAACTGACTCAATATATGAATTTCACGAAAACCAGTTATTGTATCTCATTTAAATAAAAAGCAGAATCTTAAAGATATTTTTCTGCAAAATTTTATGATAGCCTTAAACTTTCCTAGATTTCCACCCTCGAATTTGAAGAGTCCAAGAAAGAGGTTTAACTTTTAAGCTACATGACTCAGTATAAACTTGAATTTCCGGAAAACTACTTGTTAAATCTCAATGAAATAAAAAACATAATCTTAAGAATACATTTTACAGGCATTTTAATGTGGTCTTAAACACAAACATATCATCCATTCTTTCTCCAAAAGACCGCACAAAAAAACAAGACAAAAGTAAAAAACTCCAAGTCAGGGTCTCATTAAACATATGTATATTTAATTTCTTAAAAACTACTCGTGTTTCGCTCCTATCGGAGCATCATCAAACCTAAAAGTAAATAAAAATTGTACAACAAGATTGGTTATAAAATATGCTAAAAAACTTTTTACCTAGACATAAACCTACACAGATCACATTACAACTAACAATAAATCTAAAGCTAGGTTAGGTTAACAATATTTACCTTAGTACGGGTATACACGATCCGGTTTCAACGGATGCTGTAGAAACGAATGCGTTTCTACTGCATGGGATATACGCGATACACACTGCATTGAAAACGGATAGGCACTTAAAAAAATTCCAAAATTTAATTGCTTCGAGACTTTCATCGGGAAAAAATTTCTTCATTGTTAAGAATTATTTGTGGTTTTGAAGCAGAAGATTTTTTGCGAGAGTCAGTATAACGTAAACATTGAAGGCATCCATATTTTGAAAGTGGCGTAGAAAGAAAAATCGTTAAATTTCATACCTTTCGTATATTAGCACTTAGATAGAAATAAACAAATAAAAAAGTAAAAACGTAAAATGTCACAAGTGAGGAATGATCCAGCAACCTTAGAATTCACAGGTGCGCGTTTAACCCATAGGCCACCAAGTCAGACGACAAATCATGAAAATAATTCTAACTATATCAATAATATTTATAATATTTTATTTTGGTGGACAAGTACAGGGATACTGACATTATCGAAACTAAATCGGCGTTGGCAAATCATTTATCGACCTCCTTACATAGTTTTTCTTTAACACAGGGAGCAGATATTTTACACGAATGCTTAAAAGGCAAAAAAATGGACCTGTTAGAAAAAATGGAAATTACTAAAGCTAAGAAAAGCCCTAAAAGATAAAGAGAGTCCAAGAAATAGGTTTTGCATTTGGACCTGATGACCTGATATAAATTCAAACTTCTTCAAATCTACTTATTTTATTTGAATTAGACAAAAAGCAGACCCTTAAAAATACATTTCTGCCCAAATTTTATTATAGGCTTAAAGTGTTTCAGGAAACACTTTTTGATATAGATCGATAGATACATAGTCATTTATTAAACCCAAAAAAATCATTACATACTGCAAAAACAATAAAATAATACATAAAAACCCCACCTGGAGTATGGATCCAGTCATAAATATATAAATACAAAAAATTATAGGCACACAATTATACAGGGTGATTTTCAACCTATGCGCATAAACTTGGGAAATGATAGCTGATGAGTAATAATGAGTAATAATGAAAAAAATGTAGTAAAATATTTTTAGTTTTGGAGATATCCATATTTTTTTAAATAAAAAACGTGTATTTTTTAACGTGTTTAATTTAAACTAATTTAAAGCAACTGTTCGAAGTTGTTTCCATTATTTTCGATACAGACATGCACGGGCCAAACCAGGCTGTAGGCGAATTGCGTCACTGGCAGCGTTTATGCGATGTCGTAGCTCTTGCTCAGTATCAACTTCGTTTACATACACCATTGTTTTCATATGACCACACAAATAAAAGTCTAATGGATTAAGGTCAGGCGAGCGAGAGGGCCACCCAACTGGACCATCACGGCTTATCCATCGTCCGGGAAACACACGATCTAAATGTTGTCGCACTGGTCGTGAAAAATGTGGTGGAGCACCATCATGAAGAAACCACATGTTTTGCCTAACGTTGAGATTCACATTTTCAAGGAGCACTGATAAATTGTTGCGCAAACATTCTAAATACCGAGCACCAGTCAAACGATTTTCCAGAATAAAAGGTCCGATGAGCATCCCGTTCAGAATTCCAGCCCATACATTTACAGAAAAACGTTGTTGATAGTATGTTCTCCGTGTAATATGCGGATTTTCCAAAACCTAGTAATGAGTGTTATGAAAGTTGAAAATTCCATTGCGCGTAAAATTTGCCTCATCCGTAACTAAAATGTTCATGGTAAAGTTTGGCCTAACTGCTGGTGATGTAACAACCACTCACAAAAGTGTACTCGAAGCGGCAAATCTCTTGGAAGTAGGGCTTGTACCCTCTGCACATGAAACGGGTACAGTAACTCGTGCCTTAAAATTTGCCAACTTGTAGATTGCGATATTCCAAATCGCGCTGCAATTGTCCTAGTGCTAATTCCAGGTTGTTCTTCGATAACTGCTAAAATATCCTCCTCCAAATTTAGAATGTGCCTAGGTCTAATAGCTCCTCCATCTTGTCCAGGCTGCGGCCGCAAATTGCCAGTTTCTCTACTCCGCTGAATAACACGTAAGAAAGCCCACGTCTCGGGTGATATCTTCGGGGAAATTATTCTGATGCGTTTCTCCGTAAACCAAAACCATGTCGACAAGTTCTTCGTTTGTAAAAATGTGCGCCATTACATTTGACGCTTTTATTTTGTGCGTGTGACAATAACGATCGAAAACGATCACAGCCACCAACAAACTAAGTACTGCTAAAAATTCCAAACAACAAATTCCAAACATTATGACTTGTTTACTATCAGTTTTTAATAAACAAAATAAGTTCTTCTGATACACGTTCTGTTGACATTTGTTTAACTTTATTTCGGAAACCAAAAATATTTTACTACATTTTTTTCTCATTATTACTCATTATTGATCTTCATCTAACATTTTCCAAGTTTATGCGCATAGGTTGAAAATCACCCTGTATACACTTACCTGTAAGAGGCATAAAACACGTGTTAAAATTTTATTTAAAAAAAGACAAGTTACAGACTAAAATCCTAAGCTGTGAAGTTAAAAGGATAAGATCCTAGTGTCTCCTTTATATCCCCATCCTCAAAAAAATCATTGAGATTATGTTAAGCTTTTTTTCTTTTTAATTTTATATGAAGGTAATGTCTCAGGGTTAAGGGAAGTCTATTCCATATTTTTAAAATATTATGCACAAGTTTCCTTTGATCAAAAGTAAAATTTGCTTTTATAGGGCTTTCATTAGTTTTATATCTTGTATCATGATGATTTTGATCTGCCTTACCAGAGAAAAATGATTTACTACAAACTATACGCATTTTAAGATATACAAGCCGTATATTTTAAGAGTACCAGATTCCGTAAATACATCCCTGCAGCTATCTCTGCTTCCCATGCCAAATATAATACGGATAAATTTTTTTTGCAGTATGAAAATTCTATTTGTCTCGACTCAGTTACCAATTATTGGGTGCTGTTTGTCATCCAACATTATATCTAATTACACGGAGAGTATGACTTTACCTATTGACTCCCACTGCTAACCGTTGAATCTGAGGTTTCCAAGATATGCAATGATGCAATTTTAACTCCAGAAAGTCCATTTTCTGAATTGCTGTTATGACTGAGTATTTGTATGTAAAGTCAAAGTCAGTTTTTAATTGGATAAAGTGGATTATTTGGGTTTTTGACATATTAAGTGTAAGGATATACCCCATAAACCAGTCATTCAAAGCATTTAAGGATCGAGTCAGCCAGTCCATAAATGCCTGTATTTCTCCCTAACTAAAAATTAAGAAAGTGTCATTAGCATAAAGTACTATTTCACATTCTGGAATGCTAACTAGGTTATTGGTGTATATTATAAATAAAAGAGGCTTAAGGATAGACCCCTGTCAAACGCTATCAGTATTATATTACACGCCTTAGACAAGTCAAAAAACAGGGCAGTGGTTAATTTGCTTTCATTTATGCTTTATAAAAAATGGTTATAAATTTCTGGATTCTTTAAAGTTATCGTTAAATATCACAAAACTAAATATGTATCTCAAAACTTCTTGACACAATTCAAGAATTTCAGATCTCTCATTTAAATCATTTAAGACTTCTCCTTGCATCAGTTAAAAAGCCGAAAAAAAAGAACAGTGTACTGTGTTAGACTTAAACAGATCAATGACTAACCTAAATTTCGTTGACTACAATAATTCACTTTCACTCCGGATTCTCACTGGTGATTCTCTCTCCTGCCTGCCAAAAAAGATCTTATCATTGCGAGTGTAGATTGCATGGATTATCTTCTGCGCCTTTTTGTGTTCTCTGCATTTTCTATATAGTGCCTGGTTCTCTGCAATTAAATCCTCGTTAAGATAAACTTTATTGTTTTTCTCTCTAGCTGACATTATGGCATGTTTAATTCTTTCATATTTTTCATGGCCCTAAAAGTTTTCAGCTTTTCTTCATGGCTACATAACTTTATAAGAATTGGCGAAAACTCCTGTTTATTGAGCCTGTAAGTTTCAAAAGGTCCCATTATTTCAACAACCTTTTTTGAATTTTCATTTGGCTGCAACTGGACACCAGTCAGTGGTGTTGCGTTGATTAGCAACTATTTGCATAACGTTGCTTTGCTTTTCTTATTATTCTTGTTCATCTTTTCCTTGACATTCAGTCCACTCTTTATATCATTGTTTACGGATTTCATTGTTTGCCTTTTTAATTCCTTTTTCTTGGTCCTTAAAGCAATCTGATATGAACTGAAATGATCCTTTACGTTTAGCCTTATTAACATGATCTTTAAATGGATTTAAATATTGGTTAATGTATTAATGATCATGTGTTTTAAGGAATCCTCTTGAATTTCGGTAAGAGAGTTTGTTTCCTTGCAATATTCTATAATTTTTTGCCTTTCTTTCACTAAAAAATACCTTTGCCTCCTCAGAACAACTAGCATGGAAAGCTGAATTGCAATTTACAGAGTTTCATGCATTTTAACTTGTTATAGAGCATGATACACCGCATGAGTCGTTGACTTTTTCTTACGAAACCCACTCAGTGGGTTACATGTCAATACATGTATGTAGACATACATGTGACGTCAATTTAAAACAAGCAGCCACTGTAGAATATATCACTCTCTCAAATACCTAACTGATGTTTGACCGTAGTGATACAGGACTATAATTGTCAAGCTTATTTGCATCCCCCATATTTATGGATAGGTTTTACTAGTGCCTTTTTTAACAATTATGGAAATACACCATTCAGTAACATTTCATTTTGAGATGTGTGTCAATGACAAAGCAATATATATAAACTTTTCTACATAAATTTTAATATATCATTAAATTGTTTTGAACAACCCTTTTTGAAATATTCTCCTCCAAAGTTAAAGAGCTTGAGAAACAGGGATTACTTTTGGAACTGATGACTCAATATATATTTGAAATTCTCGAAAACTACTTGATTAACTCTTTTTGAGATATCCACCCTCACATGTTCAACTGTCCAAGAAACAGGGTTTATCCTGATAATTCAATATAAATTGAAATTCTTGGAAAACTACTGGTTAGATCGCAATGAAATAAAAAGCAGAAGCTTGAGAATAGCTTGAATATATTTCTTAAAATATTTTTTCGGACAGTCCTTTTTGAGATAGCATCGTTCAAAATAAAAGAGTTCATGAAACAGGTGTTACCTTTGGACCTGATGACTCAATATATTCGTTAATTTCTGGAAAACTGCTTATTGTACTTCAATGAAATAAAAATCAGAATCTTAAGGATACTTCTTTAATCAAATTTTATTATAGCTTTAAACTGTTTTGGACAACTCTTTTTGAGATATCCACCCTTATAGATGAAGAGTCCAAGAAATAGATTATTCCGTTGATAAAAATTTCTTGACAACTATTTATTGCATTTCAATAAGACAAAAAATAAAGCCTTAAAGATACTTCTATTTATAAATTTTACATTAAAGCTTTAAACTATTTTGATTAACTGTTTTTGAAATATTCGGTCTCAAAGTTGAAGAGTACAAGAAACAGGTCTTACCTTTGGCCCTAATAACTCGTAAATTTAAATTTCTTCAATTCCAGTTATTGTATTTCAATGAGACAAAAGGCAGAATTTTTAGTATAGTTTTTGCATAAATTTTATTATAATTACACCCTTAAAGTTAAGAGTACAAGAAACATTCTTTACCTTTGGAACTGACGAGTCCACATAAACTTGAATATCTCGAATACTGCTTATTGTATTTCAATGAAAGAGAAAGCAGGAGCTTGTTTGCATAAATTTAATTATAGCAATAAACCATTTCGGGTAATCCTTTTTGAGATATCCACCCTTAAAGTTGAAGACACCAAGAAACAGTCGACCACAAATCCATGATTTCTCACTGTCTCTCGTGATCGTCGTGTAGTAGTCAAAAGTGGTGGAATACTCTGTGCTATTTTTTAGGAAAAATGTTCATTAAAGTATTTATAAAAAAGAGATAAATCTCCGACGGTCTTCGTTGTTCCAAATTTTGCACATAATGACTCAATTAAATAATAGGTTTTAATGAAATAAAAGGTAGATTCTTAAAAAAAACTTTGCTCTATAATTCAATTCGAGGCTCAAAATGTTATGATGATTAGTATTTCTAATTTCCGGTTCAGAAACTTGTAGTGGCCAATTACAGACACTTTCGCGTTCACATGGCTTATTATAAATATAAATTTCTGCTTATAATTATCGAATAAAATAAATGACAAAGCATTTAAAGAGCTTTAGATGGGCCGCACCAATACCCTAATAAATAAGATTTAATTAATTTATCATATGGCGGCAAATAAAGTAAGCTAAGCCAATAAGAAGCGGATTTATTATGTCGCTCAGCTTACATTGATTTTTCTTCATTTCGCTAATCCGACTCGAAGGACCGAAATGTGTTCGTCATTCAGTAGGTATATTTATTGGTGCAGTTGTTTAATTATATAAAACCCATTTCGGATCTGTCCATCACCAAACTGATACAATAATAAGAATTACGTTGTTCAACATCCCTATCACACTGCGTTAATTACCTGTTCGGTAATTAGTCAAATAATCATCATTAGAGGGGTGGGGAGGGAGGCTGTAAAGGAAACAATGGGCACGTCGGTCGGTCGAATCGAACCTTTGATCTGATCCATGAAGCTTTTTGTATAGAAATGTACGGGAATGTTGCATTATTGCGGTTTAATTGGACCATGTTTACACCGGAGGCCATTGGTGCGAAACTCGCATAGAAAATATTTTTTTTTTATGTGTTGAACGATCGTGCGCAAGTTTTACGGGATTTTTTATGGTTTTCTGTAATAACCGCGCGCCAAAGGAAATTATTTATTTCATCGCGGGAATGCATAAACACTATGAAACGACGGGGGAGCGAGCAGCAGCGGCACCAGCCATTCAGTTATAAAATTATTTTACGTCTCTCCCTTTTAACGGCAAATTGTGAAATGTTTTAATTATGTTATTAGTACGAACCGTCTTAACCTTTTATTTAACTTTTATTTAAAAAAACTCAAATTACATTTGACAAGCATACAATATTCTAACTTAAAGATTACTAAACTATAACTTAGTACTAAAGAAGCTATATTTTTATATTAAATTTTAACTGTCTAAGGAGAATTATTATAACAAAAACATAATCATTGTTGTTTTTTATATTTGTATGAAAATCATTCTCTTATAGGACTCTTTAACAGGAAACTTTGTATTTTTTTCCTGTTAAGGACGCAATTTTAAATATACAGGGTGTAAATAAATAGATGCGCAAAAATTTGGGGGCTGATTCTTGGGTAAATTTTAATAAAAAAAAACTTTATATGAACATATGTCCTAAAAAGGCGTAACTTTTGAGATACAAGATTGGACAAAAATATATGTTTTTTTAATAATACCTGTAAAACCCCTGTAGATATTTTAATAAAATTTGGTATACATTTTGTATGCATTAAAAGGCATTTTCTGAGGCTTTTTTTTTTAATTCTCATTTCTTTCTGAGCAAATTTGATCTCTTGACTTTCTTTTGTCCAAGGTTGCGTATTCGATTAAAAAATAAAATCCATCTACCCAAATGTATTACGTGTTTATTATTAATGTTTAGATGTGATTCTAATTTTTGTTTTAAACCAAATGAAAGAAAAAGAAATTAAATAATTATAAAAATTGTTGAAAATGACCACCCTCTACCATTATACCAAGATAAAGATCCGATAAAAAATTTCGGGCGAATTTTGAAATACGGCACATTAATTAATGATTCGATTTCTCAAGTCATCAATATCCAGTATCGGATAACACCAAAGTTTTTAAATGACGCCATGTGGTAAAATCTAGTGGATTCATATCTGGTGACCGAGGTGGCTAAAACTAAGAACCGCCTCGGCCTATCCAACGATTTGGATATGTTTCATCTAAATAACGACGTCCTGAAAGTATGTCTTGGAGAAAACGAGTGTATCTTTCCCCACTCAATCTCTGTGGTAAAAAATGTAGGCCAATAAGGTGGTCTCCAATGATTCCAACCCATACATTTAAAGAAAATTGTTGTTGGTGATAAGCTTTTACTATGGTATGGGGATTTTCATCTGCCCAAATATGGTTATTATGGAAGTTAATGATTGCCTCTTGGAAAAATTAGTTTCGTCGGCAAACAGAATCTGCCTTAAAAGCTGAGGGTTTTACTCAATGACTTCTAACGTCCAACGAAAAAATTCAGGGCGCCTAGGAAAATCTCGTGGTAGTAGAGCCTGGGCTCGTGGTACGTGATATGGATATAATAACTGATGCTTTAAAGTAGTCGTATGGTTGACATGTAGCTGCAGACCAATTTTTCTTTCTGGTGTCAGGTTGTTCATCAATTGAATTAAGTACTGCTTCTTTCAATTCCGATGTTCTAATATCGACCACAATCATGCTTTCTTCGTTGAAAAGTTCCAGTTTCTCGTAGTCTTTGATGAAGGCGTGCAAATAATGTATGATGATGTACCATTCGTTGAGGGTACATTTCAGCCTACATTCTAGATGCTTGCAATGAATTTCCGTTAGCAAGACCATAAACAAAATGCATATCGGTCATTTCCGTATTTGAATAATTTGCCATTTTATATATTTTGCAAAAAAAAAATTTCTGCTTTAAAGGAGACAAGAACTGACAATCAACCAACAATCATCAGCAGACATTTAGCAAGTTAATACAGATTAATAGGTTAATACAATATTTGAAAGGTTAAGTAAAAAACAAGAAAGGTTAAAAGGTTAAATAAACAGTGGTGTACCATATTTTTTATCAAAAATATGTACTTTAAGCCTTCCACAAACGTTACTGATACAAATTAAAAAAAATTAGTAAGCCTCAGAAAATGCCTTTTGATGCATAGAAAATACATTTAGTATGCAAGAAAATCGGAAAGGATTTTCAACGATCGTTTCCCGAATCATCCTATTTGTAGAAAATATTAACGGGAACTAGTATCTAAATTTACAACTATTGGTAGTGTAAACAACAAAAAGCCCCCAGGACGTCCGTTCCAAGAAAAGCAAGTTCAAATAATTCGTGAGATGATAGGTAATCCCCAACAATCAACTTCCTCCGTCGCGAATAAACATGAGGTTTCCCTTCTACTGTATGGAGACTTTTGAAAAGAAATAACTATCATCAGTACAAAACCCAGATGGTACACCAGTTAACTGAAGATGACTCTGATCGAAGAATAGAATTCTGCGAAACTATGACGGAAACCATTGCACGGCTATGGTTTCCGGCATCCTGCCTATCTCCATAATATTTGTTTTAGTGATGAATGTACATTTTTTCTCAATGGTAATGTTCATAGACAAAATTTTCGTTATTGGAGTGACACTAATCCTCACGTCTTCCGGGAAACTCATAACCAATATCCAGAAAAATGTAACGTTAGGGCAGGGATATCGGGAAACCATATTGTGGAGCCTCATTCATCGAACAAAATTTAACAGGGGAACTGTATTTGGATATTGCTGGAAAATACTATTGACCCTCTAATCACCGAAAGTGTCGAAACGAATCCTAATGAATTCCATGTGGATATTGTATTCTAGCAAAATGGAGCTTCACCACACTACTCCAGACAAGTTCGGAACTATTTAGATAACAATTTCCCCGGCCGTTGGATTGGCCGTCGAGGACCTGTAGAATGGCCAGCTCGCTCGCCAGATTTGACCTCTAGACTTTTTTTTATGGGGCTATTTGAAGCAAAAGCATATTTGTAGAAATCGATATTTATGTTAGTGCATTTGAAAATGTTCGATGTGAAATTTCAGACCGACTGTTCTTGTGTCAAGAAGTTTAAGGCAACCATATCCAGCATCTTCTCAATTGAACTCAATGTATATTTTATTCGATATATCAAGTAAAATGTTAATGTATTTAGGTAATTATTAAATGTACCATCATTTTGTAGTAGGTAAAGATATTGAACTTATGTTCTAGGGTTATAAAGTACTCGTCAGGAGCTTCAAAATGATGTGCCACAAGACCGCCCTTTCCATTTAATTTTTTTCCAAGATGGCACCCAGCAGCCATCTTGAAATTTTCATCTGTCAATTTTGCTTTAAAACATAGTATTCATTCATCAATTGAATTACCTCAAGTTTCAATATTTTAAATTAATCTGTTCAAAAAATAAAGAGGGGGGGGCGACATTAAAGAAAAGCACTGTATAATTTGAATTATGAATTTTTATTGGCTGCTTCGGCAATTTTTTTTTACCAATAAAAAAGATGCATTTATTGCTTACTGTGATTTTAAGTGATATGAGATGGAGTTTTTATATAGAGTGATATGTAGTGTGATATTTTTCACAAGCTTAGATGTAATTTAATTTATATTTTCTATAATTACAATGTAAATGGATTCCGTTGATAAATAAATAAATAAATAATTATTTTACTATTAGTGGCGTGCGTATGAAAATTTTTGTTCCATGTGATGTTTTTCCACCATTTTGGTAAGATGTTCTTCAATTATCTTGTTGAATCTCTCCACCATGTTATCGGGTTGCGGATGCAAGGCTGTTGTTTGTGTTTTGTGAATCCCAAGCAGTTCACAAAGTTCTTGAAACAACGTGGATTCGAAATTCTTTCCTTGTTCAGAGCGACCTCAAATCTGCTCAAGACACTATTCACTAAAACTTTAGCTACCGTCACGGCTTCTTGGTTGGAAAGGGCAAAGACTTCCGATCATTTACCAATCCATAATGCATTTCTGCCAGAACCTAATTAACTTTCTTCCTTGAGATCACTAACTGTTTCTCAATAAATTGTCCATCGGGGCTCTTCCACGCTTTTATCAACAATATATCCTTAACGACTAGTGAGTCCCACTGCGCCCATACACCCTTAAATGTCAGCCTCTATCCGAAACGTCGCTCCATCTCAGTTTTGGTGAGCTGTTTTCCTTCTGAAGAATTGCTGAAACTAAGATATGGTCTTCGCGTTGGTGTTTTATTAACTCGTACTGCTAAGTGTGTGAGCTACTCCATCCTTTACTAACCTCATATTTAAGAGTTCTTATATATGCCATATGTTTCGTTCTTCTACTTTGACACAATGCTTACATTGTGCCAAACTTGTGATGGCAGAGCTCCAATTCTAATATTGCTAGCATCACTAGTCAGTAGGTAGTTGTGGGTATCCTAATATGGACTGGAACATAAACCAGTATTTAGCCTTCTGAAAACTGAGTACAAGAGAACTTCTTAACTCATATATATGATATATATGATGCCAATCCTTTATACTTTCAAATTTTTCCGGTTCACTTGTAATCCTTCTGACGACACCACATTCCCAAAATTCACCTTCGAAAAGAGTTGAAAGAGCGAGCAATTCTTTGTATTCAATTTAAACTGAGCATTTTGGATTTTGGTAAAAACGTCGTCAAGGTAAACAAGGCATGTCCTCTATGTAAGTTCTTTTAGTAAAAATACCATTAACCTCTTGAACATAGCGGGAGTATTACACAGACCAAATGGCATAACATTAAAATGACAGAGGCCATTTCCAGTAGAAAATGCAGCATTTCCTTGCTTTCTTCCTGAATACCACTTGCCAATATCCACTTTTCAGACCCAATGTCAAAAACCAGCTTGAACCGGCAAGAATCGAAAGCGTACCATCAATTCTAGGAAGTGGGTTACTATTTTTCTTGGTGACCTCATGAATTTTTCTATAGTACACACAGAATCTAGTTAATTCAGGAGGCTGCTGGATTCTTAATTTTTATCTTATTATCCGTAAAGAGATTTTATAGACCATCACTATTAGCATCACCCTTATTCTCTTCGATGGAAACACCTTCGATCTTTGGCCTGAAAGTGTTATATGTGGCTTTAATTTCAAGGGTTTTATCGAGTGCATCACTGCTGTTTTTAAATTTGATAATGCGCAGCATTCGTTGGATTTCTTGGTCTTTAATGCCATCTACGAAATATTGGACAGCAAATTCGCAGGGACAAATTGGACAGCATTTGGGTTGGAGTTTGTATATCTAATTGTATATCCTATTTTGCCAGTTTTTTTGTAAATGTTTTAAAAACTACTTATTTTTCAGAAAATTCATAGATACATAATAATTACTATATATTGAACGCTCTAACTTAACCAGCAAGCAAGCTCCCATGCTCGGACCATCTGTATCCAGCTACTATAAATAAAAAAATACATTGATGCAACCTACCTACTTTTTAAAGCTGCAATAAACTGTCAACAATTTGTATTAGAGTTTGTAAATCTATGTTGCCTAAATTGCCCAAACAAATTTTCAATGAGATCTTGGTCAAGATTTCTAAGATCTAAATATTTAAGTCCATTATTCTTGAGATTTTGCCATAATAGCATTACTGCTCTTATAGTAATTTTTCTATATATAATTAAACAACCTTAACCTTAAAAGCAAAACATACATCATAGTACATCCTTCTACTTGACCAGGAATTTAGTGATAGATAGGATCAGTAGAAAGAAGTGTACCTGAACTTCAAAAGATACATTTCATAAAGTTGACAACTTTAAGCTGAAATTTTTCAATCGTATTCATATTTATTTGATAGTTAGGACACCGTATTACATTAGTAAATTCATATTAGATCTCACCAGAGATATATCCAAAAAGTTTAATGCAGGAATATTATTGAAATCACTACATGATCTCCTTATAAATCCCAACATTTGTTTGCCTTTGATATAATATTATCAAAGGGATAAAAAAACAAAGGTTATGCTCCAAATAGACACCAAGATCCTTCACTAAATCAACATGCTTTCTTTAGAGTTGCTCTATTAATTAAGTATTCTACAGAGTACAGATTCCTTTTTTTTAGTAAAACTCATAGAAACCTAATTCGTTCACATATCTTAATCCACGCTTACATCATACATTGCAAAACAAGCTCAAATGATATAACAAATGATGTTCCATCAGTCAATATCAATATCGTCATTTTTGACAGCTTCCTGTGAATTTTTCCATGCAAGATGGCCGACATCCGATTCTAATCCCACTATATAATCTTCATAAATGTTGTTTGACCTGTATTGATGGTTCAGACCAGACTTAGACAGAGCTTCGTTTAAAAATTTCACCAAAAATTTCCACTCTTCTCTGTGGAAATCTTTTATACAGCTTGACTTGATTAACATTAAATACGAGGAATATTCACTTAAATATTATAAAAAAACCTGCATCATTCCCAATAGCACCAAGAGCCCTTAAAATCAAAAACACTTTATTAAATTCTATAAATCAATCAGATTACAAATAAGATGACCAACGAGGTGTAAAGAAAAAATCTTTGGCAACCCTTAAAAGAAACAACGTACATACGCATCTAGAATTCATCCAAAACCTGACCTAAAGGCATCTAAAGAAATTCTATTATCAGCATCATCTACATCAATATCTATGGCATGCGTGTGAAGTTATCATGCATCTTACAGATTTCGTTGAAGATGACCGTTTTCTTCTTACTTTAAAGATGTTTATCAATGATTTGAAAAATGTTATGCCGACGATGCAAATCTAATGTTCATCATGATTCCCGTATTTAAGTGATATGTGGAATTTATCGAGGCAAAAAAATAAATCACCGCGCGCTATAAGAAGAAGAAGAAGGGTAAGAGTAAAAAGTTTTTAAAAGAGCCCGTTTGTATCATAAAGTTGGCGATTTATTGCGAATCTTTTCGGATCGCTTCATATCCGGCAAGTTCGCGCTCCGTTTAAGCGATATTTTAAATTTTAAAATGTCGAGGGCGCCGCTTTCGAATCAGTTTCAAACATTTATAAATATGGGGTTTATTATGTTTTCTAGTGGATCAGTTCCTCTCCTTAAAATTGTATACAACAGTAAAAGATGTTCTTGAAAAATTATTAATGTGAATTCAGTTCCGCACAAAAGCAACATATTTTTCTGAGCATTTTCTGAGCGGAAGAGCACTAAGTTGTTAACTGATTTTAGATCAAAAACTGGTGTTCCTTTTCATATTCAGCTCATTTCACATGTATTTTAATTTTTGATTAAGCATATTATTATTTTTGAGTCATTACTTTTGATATTTTAATTTCTCGTGCAGAGGCTCTTGGTGACCTGATTCATTAATATAATTCGTAAAAAAATATTTTATGAATATCTACAGATTCTGAGATATTCTATTTTTGTATAAAAGCTTTGGACTGTCGTTAATCGGAAAAAATTGACAATTTTATTGCTAGTAGAGGTTTATTTTCTGTGAATTCTTATTCCTATTTCATTCATCTATAGCATATATATTTTGTGATATTTACTTTTGTACTAAAGTCTTTGATGTCTGACCGCCTTAAACCTTAGCAATTTTATTACTCACTTTTATGTGATTGGCGATAGTTTTCTGAGGCAATAACAAAATATTAGATAATAATTCTAGTAAGTAATAGAGCTCGGAATGACTTAGCTATCAAATGAATTTCGTAAAAAACTGTTTTCATAATGTTATTTTTTATTCCTCTACCATGAGTTTCTGATGAATTTAGTGATTTGCCAAAGCAATTCTTGGATACCTGACGTTTGGTAAATGGTTTTTGACCATTGACAAAATCATTTCTAACTCAGAGGCCAATGATGATAGCTTTCTAAGCCATTATTAAAGTATTTGTAGTGACGCAAATGCAATTGGAGATAACTTTCTGAGCGAATAACAAAATATGTAGATAATTATTTTTTAAATATTTTGATGCTGATTTTGAATATTCTGACTTCCATGATCTACGATACACAAATTCTGAGATATTGCATTGTTTGTTGAAGCTTTCCCTTAAATTAAATTTTTCATTAACCAACAACTCAGCACTAGTCAACCAAAGTGTCTTGGCCTCTGAGATGCGCAAATAAAGAAGTGAAAGAGTTAGGGTGCGAGGAAGATGCAAAACATAAAAATCAATAAATCGAGGCTCATGTGCTAGTTTACATCCAGCATATTTGACGCGCTTTTTAAATTTTATTTAATTTTTGTTTTAATTGTGTGCTTAATTGTGTTCCAAGTGTGTGCCAGCCTTGACTGAAATTATTTAGGATAAAAATTTTGAATAAAATTATAAAATAAATGAATAATTATAACAAAGGTATTTATATTACTTTATTTAATAATCCTAAATTAAATCCAGTGTAGTATTTACCAATATTTATTTATTATGTATTTCATACATTTTGTACATATTATGTATGGATACATATATTTAATTATATACATATAATTAATACATTATAAATAAACTTATACAGATATAATACATAAAAAATGTTCTTATTATAAAATTAAATTATGTTATGTAAATTTAAAAAAATGCAATATACCTATCTAATATTTCATTAATAAATTTATACTTAAAGAAATTACAAATTAAGGTACGTTTTATCATCGTCAACTGTTAGATTCTTAGTTTCCACAGCTTGTTATTCAACATTATCAGTAAGTTCGTCTATTCCAGACAAGTCACTTTCTGGTTTATCCGACTCATTAGAGTAATCACTGTCTGTTTCAACATCGCTATCGTTAAGGTTAATTATAACCTTTTCTATAGCTATATCAATTGTAGGTTCCTTTAAAATAAATTCTTTTTCAAATCGTTCTGCTCGTTCACATCTTGATTTCCATTCGTCAATAGAGAATTCTCTAAAGAAATCATCACAATGTTTAATTACCTCATTGAAATTAAAATTAACATTTTTTTGGCAACGAATTGTTTTAATTCAGCCCAAACCAATTTAATGGGATTAAGGTCTGGATGGTATGGAGGTAATCTTAGCACATCATGACCTTTTGCATTGAAAAGCTCGTCTATTTCATATCTTTTATATTTGGGTTTATGCAGTTTTATTAAATGATATAGTTGCGGCTTTAACATGTTATCGTCATATGATATACCCCTTAAACGTAACCATTGTTGCATTTCTGCTTTTTTTGTTATTGTTATTGGTGCTTTATCTATTTGCTTATTGTGGTATGGAGCATTGTCAATTACCACAACAGACCTTTGCTTTAGGTTTGGAATGAGATTGTTTGAAACCCATTTTTTGTAGTTATCATAACTCATATCTTGATGATAATCGCCACTTGTGCTGTTGGATTTCCATCTAATATACGCATTGGGGACACAACCATCTTCGCCACCTGCATGATCTATAATGAGACGTGGTCCCTTGCCTGTTGATTTTTTAATGCCTTCCAAAGAGTTATCACTCACTAATCTTTTAAGTGAGTATGCGTTGAGTGAATGTATGTCTTGTCCATATATACTATATTTCTACCTTCTTCTTTGTACTGACGAATTTTTTTAAGAAACTCTATTCTTAGCACCCTAATCGGTTGCTGCTCCATTAGCACTCTTTGATTGCTCCTAAATTTTTTCCATCGAAAACCGATTTTACGCATTTCCTAACGCAGAGTCTCTTTACTTCTTTGATACCCAGTATCTGCGACATATTTTGCATGCACTGTTTTTAATTTAGGAACTGTCTTCTCTGTGAAATGGTGGTTAATTATTGTTCTTCGCAAAATTCCCAAATCTGCATCGTCCAAGCGAATTTTAATTTTATTAGTTCTTTTAGGTGTTGAAAACGATGTTGATTGGCCTGATGTAACCAATGTTGCCTCTTTTTTAATTCGTCAAATATTTCTAATTGATACCCCTGTTGCTGCTGCAACGCGTTCTTGAACCTATAAAAAAAAGTTAATTTATAAATCTGCCAAACAATTACACATAAGGAAAAAATACTTTGCTGTTGCATTAACACGTGGTAAAAATACGAGCTTATACAAAAATTTATAAAATTATAAATAAAGGCGCACCAGGCCAGGTAAATACGTATTAATTGGATTTTCTTAAGTTTTCTGAAGATGATCTAGTGGTAAATATCAAATTATTAAAAAATATGTTAATTTTATAAGGGAACAATGCAATAAAAAGGATTAACTAATTGCGGATAATTAAATACAAGTACCTAACCTATATTACCAAACTACCTTCTCCTAGGTAGGTACTTTTTAGGTAAAAACCTAGATATACGTATATTTACATATTTGTTTAAAAAGTAAATATTTTAAATTGTGTACAAAAATATAATAACCATAAAAATCTTTATCATGATTTCATAACACGTAGGTACATACCTATGTACATATGTACCTACATTATAAATTTATACATACATTATATAAAGTGACAATTTCCTTAAATCAAAAGTCGCAAAACAATAAACCTTACAAAGCAAAACTAAATTTTCGATGCTCTAATCTTAAAAAATATTTTTTGGGTGGTTCTAAAAAAATCATAGCTTTTGACTCATGTGAATTGTTGACCTCGTCTGAGAAAGATGTTGTGAAAATATTTTTCCAAAATACGTGCATCGAAAACTTAGTTTTCCATACCTCCTATACAATACATGATGTATTTTGGATAAGCGAAACGAAAATGGATGTTTTTTAGCCAGTCTTATAACAATAAAAAAAGCGGGTGAAAAAATAAAATGTTACCATAGCAACGCATAAAACACTTTTAAAATTATTATTTTTATCATTTAAAAGTGACCGTCTTAGTCAAAATCAAATTCTCAATTTAAAAAATTATCAAAACAACCTTTACAAATTTAATCCAAAATTTGATGCCCTTATAAAAAATACCGTACATTTCGCGGGATGAAAGGTCATAATTTGTAACTTGTCTTAATTGTTTACTCTTACATCAGTCGCGTTAAAAGCAATAATAATAAGTTAAGTTAATGTAATAATAATAAGTTAATGGTATTAAATACATACATACCTTTTCGAGAGGAATTGAAACTTCTCCAGCTACAGCTTCTGCTTGCATAAATTTTAACACAAATTGCTAATTATTTCCCGACTTTGACCGGTAAGAACTTAATTTTTTGAACTAGTTTGAAAGGGCATTTTGAACCATAAAAGTTTTAATATCACCTCACAAAATATTAATAAAGATTTACTGCCGAGTGAGTATAGGTATTGCGGAGTAAACAATGTGAACACTACGAGAGCACCACTTTAAATGAGCTCCCGTCGGTTTTGTCACCGCGCATCCAAATCTCAGAGGCCAAGACACTTTGGTCGACTAGTAGTTTCGTTAATGGCTCAAAATTAGTTAGCGATTTCATTCATGAGTCAATATTAAAATTAGTATAAAATAGTCTTTTGAACTTTCTTAAGTTTGGATTCTGAACTTCCTAAAAAATTTAATGATTTCTAAAAGCAATCCTTGGATATCTGACTTTCGATACTGAATAAACATTGACAATTTCATTGGTAACTCAGAGGCCATTGGTGATAGCTCTCTAAGCCAATATTAAAATATTTAGTAAATAATTTTTTGATGGTATATTTTTTTCTTTTACAATGTATAAAGGGTATTCATTTGAAAACTTCCCACCACGGATTTATCGAAAACCACTGTTTAAAAAAAAAACGCCGAAATACGTCAAAATGTTTGTCAAGGAGGACAACTTTCTAACCTAAAATTACTTCACCCCCTTTCACCCTCTGCCCCCCAGGGTCATCCCCTTAAAAATTTTAAATGGCAAGGGGTATCGAGTAATAGCTTGTTTAAAAGGTCTCTCGAAGTCTTTTATTTTGACGTTTGAAATTAAGATAAACAAAGATTTTTCTAATTTTCTCGAAAACGAATTGACCGATTTAAAAAAATTAAACGTCAAATAAAAGACTTCGAAAGACCTTTTAAACAAGCTATTACTCGATACCCCTTGCCATTTAAAATGTTTAAGGGGATGACCCTGGGGGGCAGAGGGTGAAAGGGGGTGAAGTAATTTTAGGTTAGAAAGTTGCCCTCCTTGACAAACCTTTTGACGTATTTCGGCGTTTTTTTTAAACAGTGGTTTTCGATAAATCTTAAAATAAAGTTTTCAAATGAACACCCTGTATATAATAATTACATTTCTAATCGCCTACATCATATAGGTTCTGAGATATTTATCTTTTTGTAGCAACCCTTGTATGGCAATAATTAAGACGCCGAACTAAATAAATTTCTGTTCTGAGTCAATTATAAAATTTGTATAAAAATGTTTTCGAACGTTTGGAGGCATGTTTTTGTGATCTACAACATATAGTATGCAACATAATATTAATTCATAAAAAACTGTTTTCTGCATGGCCAACCGTCAATTTAGTAAAAGAACTATACGAAAGTTTCGTTTCAGCCTCGTATGCACGTGTCGATATGGCTCGCGGAACTCCACAATCCAAAAATCGATAAATTTATTCACATGGTTACACGTTTCCCGCAATTTTTCGCAACCCACCGTTGATGGTAACACAGTATGGCAAACGAATAAATGCATTTTAGAGTTTCTCTCACTCGCCTCACTCCTCATATCTACGATCTGTTATATAGTCGGCCCTCGAGTGCGAAAAACCGACCGTTTGTCGCTTTTTTGTGCCGATTTATTGCCGCAATTCGTTTTGATTCAGCAAGCAAATTTCATTGTTCTGAATTATTTTCTAAATATTCTGATACCAGTTTTATTGATCTAGATCAAATACCTCCTGAAAAATCTATCAATCAATTATGCTTTGTATGAGGAGCTAACACTGCTATTTACAAAGCTGTATTAAAAAAGAAAAAATGTTAGATAAAAGTACAAAAAACATTAATTAGTAAATTTTGAGATTTTAAAATTAACAAAGCAAGCCTTGAAACGAAACGCTTTAGTTTAGAGTAATTTTGACAGATAATATTATCTGCAATTTTAATAATTTTAAAATCATTAAGATTCAAAATAAGATGAATAATAATAATAATAATTTGTATTCCAACGCAGAACTACGCGACATACATTATTATTATGGTGCAGTTAGGGGAAATGCGGTAAGAGTACAACGTTTGTACAAAGAAGCATTTCCGAATAGAAGAATACCACGATCGCAAATGTTTAGCACTATCGATCAGAGACTAGGAGAATTTGGAGCATTTAAAATTAATCGACATATTTGTTTTCGACATATATATGTTTTGAAAAGCACTCCGAGTTCTTTGAAAGCCGCCCGACCTCGACAACGTGGTCATGCCAGGACACACTGTTGGTGACCTCGACTCCTAGAAGATGTAAAGATGATTTAATTGGTAATGTTTTCCCTGCCATAACCAGCTCCGGGCCACCAAGGTTAGTCTTCATCGTAAATACTGCAGCCTGCGTTTTTTTAGCGTTAAAATTGACCAGATTGTTACCGCCCCACTCCAAGATTGCTCTAATATCGTTGTTGATTGAAGCTACTTGTTGCTGCCTAAGATTCTGAGAACTTGCGGCTGTCGTTGGTTTGGCGGACTTAAATGTGGAAATAAGTGTGCTATCGTCCGCAAAGCTGTAGATTGGATTGACAGTGGTTCCTAGCAAATCATTGATATATATCAAGAAAAGGGTGGGGGATAGAATGCATCCTTGAGGGACTCCAGCGTTAATGTTAAATTTGTCGAAGAGGTATCCATCGACGGCTACTTGGATTGTTCGTTGTTCAAGAAAACTTTTGATCCAATTCAATAATGAGTTTTGTATGCCGATTGAGCTTGGTTAGTAGTCCCTCATGCCACACTCTGTCAAATGCCTTGGAAATGTCAAGAGCGACTGAGCGGGACTCGCCTTGCTTCTCCATGGCCTCCGTCCACAAGTGTGTGACGTAAGCCAGAAGATCGCCGGTGGATCTAAGCTTTCGGAAGCCGTATTGATGATCGCTGATTAGTCCAGATGATTCCAGATATCTTAACAGTTGTTGGTTGACTGCTTTCTCCATAATCTTCGATATTACTGGAACTAGTGCAATCGGGCGGTAATTGGAGGGCATCGTCTCCTTACCCCTTTTGGGTACAGCTTGCACTCGAACAGTTTTCCAGCTTGTTGGAAATTGGCCCTGTTTATACGATGCCGTAACAGTCTACATAAGGGAGGAGTTAATTCGTCTGCACAACGTTTTAGTATTAGGGCTGGAATTCCATCGGGTCCAGAAGCTTTGCTGGTGTCTACGCTTTTAAGATTTTTTTTTATAATTCGTTGGGGAAACGAAATTTCTCCCATCGATGAATTCACCCTTGGCAAATATGGCGGTGTTTTGCCTTGCGAGTGCAGAGTAGAATTGGACGCGAAGAGTTTACCCAGTAACTTGGCTTTTTCCCTTGCTGTTACCGCGATAGAACCATCATCTGCTGTTAGGGGTGGCAAGGCCGACTTAGCAAATCCTTGACTAACGGCTTTCGATACCGACCAGAAAGATCTTGTTCTTGTTGAGCTTGATGATTTGGGTAGTTTAGCAGTTTGTTTTTGATCCTGTTGTCTTTGCATTCATCAATAATTCGCTTGCAGCTATTTCTGGAGGCTAGAAAGTTCCTCCGATTTCCGATGGAAGGATGTTGACGCCATTTGCGATATGCTGCGTTTTTAGTGTTTATTGCCTTTTTGCAATTCAGGTTGAACCATTGCTTGTTGTTGGATCCGCATTTAGTAGAAAAAGGGATATAAGCTTCCATTCCTGCCAAGATCGTCTCTGTAATTTGGTTTCCACATTCTGAGATGTTATTGGTTCTAAAGCAGACCTCTTTCCAAGGGAATGATAAAATTCCCGAAGATGGTTCCACTCTGCTGATTTATAGTGCCATACCTTCCGCGGCATCGGAGGATTCTGCGTTTTAACCTCCAACTGGCAAGAGACTGTTATCAATTTGTGGTCCGATGTTCCTAGGGGGGCATGTACTGATACAGTGTACGAGTCAGAGTCTGAAGGCAAGACCAGATCTAGGAGACTCGCGAACTCGCCGTCTCGATCGGGGATTCTGGTAGGTTCCTCCACAAGCTGCGTAAGCCCGCATATGGTGGCAAATAGCTCAGCTTCTCGTCGTTCTCTTGTTGCAGAAGCGCAGCCAGTTGATATTGTGAACGTTAAAATCACCCATGGCGATGATTTCTGCGCTTGGTTAGTCAATTTGCAGATAGTTAATGCAATCAACCAGGTTAAAAAAGAGCCGTCTATATTGGGTGTCGCTTGGTGGTCTGTAGATACAGACCACCTACGTTTCCTCCCGCTGGCAACTCAAATCGTTCTTGACAAATACTGCCAATCCAAAGTTTAGTCGAAATCGGGTGTGTAGATCGTATCCAGGATAAATGAGGTGAACATTTGTTGTTGAAGGTTTCACCTTTGTTTCTGCCAATGCCAGAATGTGAGGCTTACTTGATTACAGGTGTTGGTGTACTGCATTAATATTGGTGTTTAGGCCTCTGATGTTGCAGTAATTGATTTTTAGGCTTTTAGATCCGCCTGATGGACCCCTTCGACGAGCCTCCGCCCGGAGATCCGAATGGGAGGCGAGTTTACCTCCGGAAAGTTTTGGTTGTGAGGGCGCCATCATGCATTTATTTTTCTTCTCCATTTCCCCTTTGACATAATGTGGGCCGTCCACGAAGAACTCAAAGAACAGAACTCTGTGTTTTGAATGAGATTGAGGATAATCTTGAACTCAGGAAAATAGTGCGAAAAGTGCAGTTCATAAAATCTTACAAGAGCAACTCCTACATCTCTTTCATTATCAAAAGGTTCAAGCTTTAAATCCTGAAGATCCAGTGGCTCGACTTAATTCTTGTAGGACCATTAGAAACCTTCATAACCATAATCAAATTTTCACACATTTTATTCTCTTCACCGATGAAGCTGGCTTTGGACATGATGGTTTAATAAACCTTCGTAATGAACATTATTGGTGAAAACCCTCGTGTAGTTATAGAACAACGTTTTCAGAATAAATTTTCCTTCAGTGTGTGGGCCGGTATTGTTGACGATCATTTAATATGGCCACATTTTTTCCCGCAAAGGCTAAATGATGAGGTTTTCTTAAACTTTTTAAGAAATGAGTTCCCCAATCTACTAAATGATGTTCCTCTTCAAATAAGCCGTGAAATGTGGCTGCTACAAGACGGCGCTCCACCCAATTTTAATGGAGCAGTGAGAGAACATTTAAATCAAAATTTCCCTGAAAGATAGATTGAATGTGGTGGGTTTGTGCAATGGCCTCCCAGATCGCCAGATCTAAACGCTATGGATTTTTTCTTTTGGGGTTACCTAAAATCTCTCGTTTACAAGGTTCCTGTAAATAACCGTGAAGAGCTAAGACAACGGATTGTTGACAATTGTGAAATAATTAAACAGAAGGAAGGAAGGAATTAAGTTATGTATTGAAATGGAGGGACAACATTTCGAAATTTTTTTATGAAAGTAATATTTTAAAATTAAATTAGGTTATCGTAAATAGTCACTTTATTTAAGAAAGTCGATTTTCTCGGAAACGGTTAATTTTACGATGATGCAACAAGAGCACCTTTTTAAAAGATATTTTGATGCTCTTTTCTAATTTTACATCCAAATTTATAAAAAGATTAAAACAAAAAAGTTCCAAATTAATTTCCTAAATTGAAGGACAGCTTAAGCATTTTGTCATTGATGACTAGCGTCAAATTAATATGGTGAAGAGAAACAGAAAAACACCAGTAACATGCATGCAAAGTTTGGCGAAAATCAGTACACTAGAAAAAAGTTATTAATAAAAAATAATAAAATTTTAACACCTTATTCCTTAATTTTGATTTTGATTTACCACATTCTTCCTCTGCCCACGATAAAGTTGAAATTTGTAAGATTTTGTGATATTTTAAATTTTAAATCATAGTCACTGTCCGCCAGTTGACAAGATTAATTTGTTAAAAAAATAGCTAACAATTTTACAAATAATGAAATGTGCGATATGCACTTCATTTATGGACTGGCTAACGGAAACACACGAGAAGCCTTGCGTATTTATGCTGAACGTTACCCGAATCGTGTTATTCCTCATCACTCCATGTTTACGCGTTTACACCAACGTCTAAGTGAAACCGGCAGCTTTAAAAAACTCACCGCTGAAAACCGACATCCCCGAACAGTTTACTCCTCAAATTGAAGAACAGGTGCTCAATGAATTCGAGGAAGATCCCACCACAAGCACTAGGAAAATTGCTCAGACGGTACACATTAGTAACTTTACAGTTTGGAATATTCTTAAAAGAAACCTTTTATACCCGTATCATATTCAACGGGTGCAGGCACTTTTGCCAGGCGATTCTCAATGCCAGGTTCGTGACGCACATTGCAGGCAGAGAGGAGTGGCAGCATTCCAACAGACCTGCATTGCTAAATAGGGGGACCATCTGGTACACAGATGGCTCCAGAATGAATAACAGAGCTGGATCAGGGCTTATTGGTGGGATCCCACATACCAGTAGGGCATACTCGCTGGGGGAGCACGCCACTGTCTTCCAGGCCGAAGTATTCGCTGTATTGAAATGCGGACAGAAAATCCTAAGCTGCGGACACCGCAATACAGTCGTATCAATATGCTCGGACAGCAGAGCTGCCATTAAGGCTATCACGGCCGCAAAGGTAAGCTCCAAGCTTGTACTAGAGTGCATAAAGGTCTTGAAAAAACTGGTACAGGTTGGATGCAGGGTCCAGCTCGTCTGGATACCTGGCCACGCAGGCCATGCAGGTAATGAGGAAGCGGACTCTCTTGCCAGACTGGGATCCGCGAATGTGCCGATGGGGCCGGAACCCATAGTTATGAAACCCATAGGTGCTGTGAGGAGGATGACCATGCAGCCGGGGAGTGCCCAGCACTCACGCGCGCCAGGTTTAAATACTTGGGTAACACTTTCAGTGTACCGAGCGACTTTAAGTCCTTCAGACCAGAGAGCCTTATCGGTTTCTCTAAGGCCGTTGGGGCATGACGGGTCCATCAGGAGACCTATATGCACAATTGCCTTGGCAGCCCACTGTTTCGTCAATTCATTCACTATTCCTATTATAAACATATAGCCTCAAATCTATCCTGTAAATCAACAAATCTTATATTATTTGAATAAAAACAGAATTTCGACGCACAATAAAAAAAATTACAATTTGTAAAGTTAAACCTGTTAATATTTTTCAAATATGTATTGATCGGTGGACTACAAACAATAAAATTGGCAAAGAAACATTTGTCTGTCAATGTAGATACAGTTTTATTTAAAACCACTACAAAATCCGAATTTGTTAAGTCTTTTATAAAAGAATCGATGCTTTGAACTACATCATCAAACCTTGCAAATGGTTTAAATATGATTTGAATCGAAAAGTCTTTAAAAAAGTTTTCCAAGTACTTATACATATTTCTACCACAGTCATCAGTTAAAAACTTAAATTTATTCTTTTTTTTGGACCGTTTTCACCGGTCTTGAATGCTCGTTCTCCAATTGTTTGGCCTTGACTAATCATGATCAGGGTCATCAATCAGTATCACATTATCTTGAACTTGATGTGAATTTCTAAGTTTGAATACCTCTGATTTTAACATTTTAACTGTTAAAATCAGAGAAATTTAATTTTTTTCTATTATTCCAAGGCATTTTTTTTGATATTAGTGTTCTGAGTCACTAATATCAGTCTTATTCCTAGATGAAATGGATTCTGAGATAATTGATTTTTGTCAACGCACTTCCTTTATTGCTGGCTCAGAAACTATTACTTATATCGTTGTGAGCTAATAACAAAACCTGTAGAAAATTATTTTCTGATCCTCATGATTCTATCCTCCTGATATATGTATGTTCTAAATCCTCTAATTGATTTAAAACATACGAGGTCTGGCTATCTAATAACGAGACTGGTTACGAAAAAGGTATTATTTTAAAAATTGTTATACATTCGAATGCTCTCCTTCAATATACTCCCCTCCCCTCGCCACACATCTTTCCATACGTCTTTTCCATTGATCAAAGCAGTGCTGGAAGTCTTCTTTGGTGAGGGCCTTTAGGAGCTCTGTTTTTTGCTTTACCGCTTCCATCGACTTAAATCGGGTCCCTTTCAAAGCAGATTTTATCTTCGGAAACAAAAAATAGTCGCACGTGGCCAAATCTGGCGAATACGGGTGTTCGAGCACTGGAGTGCGCTTACCGGCCAAAAACTGCTTCACAGAGAGCGCGTTATGGGCAGGTGCGTTGTCCTGGTGCAAAATCCAAGAGTTGTTTTTCCACAACTCGGGCCGTTTCTTACGAACTCATTCTCGCAGTGTTGCCGAAACTGACAAATAGTAAGTCTGGTTGACAGTCTGACCCTCTGGAACCCATTCAGTCATCACGATATCCTTAATGTCGAAAAAAACGATCAACATTGCCTTGAATTTTGATTTGGACATCCTTGCTTTTTTATTCTGGGCGATTCAGGCGTCTTCCAATGCATCGATTGCCGCAAGCGTTTCAACATCGTATTGAAAAATCCACGTTTCGTCGCAAGTAATAATGTTTTTCATCAGTCCGGGATCTTTTTCTAACCTTTCAAGGAAATCTGAGCAGACCTGTTGACGCAAGAGCTTTTGGTTAGGAGTCAGGTTTTTTGGCACCAACTTCGCACAGACTTTTGTCATGTGTAATTCCCCGTGTAAAATTTTTCTAACCGTTTCTTTATCGGCGTTTACAGCCTCGGCAATCATCCGGGTGCTCATTCGACGATCTGCACGCACAATTTGGTTGATTTTGGTCACTGTTTCCGGAGTTGAAACAGTGACAGGGCGACTTGAGCGCTGATCATCTTCAGTGCTCTCTCGGCCCTCACTAAAGCGCTTACACCACTCAAAAACACGCGCACGAGAGAGAGAATTTTTCCGATAGGCCTCTTGCACCAATTTATAGCACTCAGTCGGAGTTTTTTTCATTTTAACGAGAAATTTAAGATTAATGCGTTGCTCTTGTTTTTCGTCACATATAGTTTTCGGCACGAGAAAAAAACACGTTCGTTTCAAACCGCTACTGCACAAATACTATAATAGTAACGAAAACGTGTTTTGGTACGTGCATAGACAAGATATCTAGATACCCAACGCACTACTCGTTTTTTCCCCACCCGTCTAGGGCGCCCTCTAGGCACGCAGTAAGTTATTTAGCCAGACCTCGTATATATTTTAAAATTATTTTTTTGTCAAGGCACTCTCTTGGATATATGACTGCTTCTGAATAATAAAATTATTTTTGTTTTAGAAACTTTATTTAGTAACTTAGTCAATTATAAAGTTTATAGAGAACTCTTTTCTGAATATTGTGATAGCAGCTTCATTGATCCATATCCGATGAATTCTGATATATTTGCTTTTTATTGAGCCATTTTCTTGAATGAGAAATTGAACTCTGAGTTACTTAACAATTTCACTGCTGGCTCACAGAGAGTATTTTGAGTGCAAAATAAAATTCACAGACAATTTCAATTTTCTAAATATTTTGACACGTTTTTCATTGATGACTCACAAAGTGTACCCGACTGTTTTTCGACGCTTTTTCACAGCTTATTGCGGCAATTTTGTTTTGAAACGTAATTTATCAAAAAAAAAATCCCCGACATGACACCTCGGAGATTATTTTAAGAAGAAGCCAATTAAGCGGGTCTATCTGGTGAAATCTCTTCTCAGTGTCAAGAGAGTGAGTGAGAGAGAGAAAAAAAAACCTAATTAAAATCTAATAAGATAAGTACAAATTAGTATTTTTATCGGGGATCGATCGGCCCAAAGTATAATATCTTACGTGATGAGTGTGCGGTTCTCTTTGTTGTAAATATACTCTTTAAAAGGGTTCAAAATGCCCCTATAAGTGATGAAACATCATAAGAGTTGTCTAACTGTTTCTTTTTTTTAGTACGCAGGCCATAAGTCTCTATAACGAGCGGCCATAATGTCTTAATTTAAATAAATTCAATATGGCCATTATACGACATAAAAGACGTGTCTTGCCCTTATCGAAGCCAGAATCAAAAATTAAATAAAAATTAATTGTGGCCATTTGTAATTATGACCCTCGTATGTTCGGCTTGAATTTGAATTTGAATGAGAAAACATTAGACAAATTTATTGGTGTAAAGCAGCTGTTGTATTTTATAGAATGTCTCAATAAATATTTTTATGGTCCGATGATGAATACTTTACTTCTATTGTAAATATCTCAAACATCTCTTAAAATAAAAATATTCTAACTATTATTGAGATTATAAATATAACACACCCCAAGTCAGAAAGATGGAAGTTTTTAATGGTTGGTATTTAATAACATGTGAAGACAAACATTCAATTACAGTTTGTGAACCATAAATATATTAATTATCAAAAAATTATTCAGAATATTTAGAGAATCATTATCTAAATATTTTGTTATTGACTCAGAAAGGTATTACCAATAGCCTTTGAGTCAGTAATCAAATTGTCAATGTTTCGATTAAAAGGATTGAGACTCTCAGACAAATTTCTCTACAAATTTCTGTGTAACTGTACATTGTAGATTAATGATATATGCCTTTGAACATACTCTACGAATTACAAACAAAGAAAAAAATGTTGTTAATCAGTCAGAATGGTATAACCAATTGATTTTGAGCCATCAATGAATTTATTGGAATATTGATTTTTGGCATTTAAGGACTTATGTATCGCAGACCTATGTGCTGTAGATCAATGAAAAAAATATCAAAATATTGAGAAAATGGTTATCTAAATATTTTGTTATTGACTCAGAAAGGTGTCACTAATAGCCTTTGAGCCAGTAATCAAATTATCAATATTTTTCTCTACAAATTTCTCTCTAATTAAATGTTGTAGGTCGATAAGATATATCTCAGACCATACAGAAAGCAATCCTCTACACATCTTATTCAAAACACTATTTCCAACTGATGGAAAATGATTGTGGACGACTGGAAAATGGAATAAGTATTGGAATACTCATAAAATCGTTACTTAAACATTTTGTTATTGATTCAGGAAGGTATCACGCCTTTGAGTAAGTAATCAAATTGTGAATGTTTTGATTATCATGACTCTCATGAGGTTTTCAGGCAAGTTTCTCTATAAATTTCTCTGTACGTTGTAGATCAATAAGGTGTGCCTCAGAAAATACAAAAAACTATTTTTATTATTCTAAAAATTTTAATTATGAATCAGAAATTTATCAACGAACTTATTGAAGTCTTGATTCATGGCATTCAGAATCTATGTAATATAGATCAATGAAACAGACATCAGGACGTTCAGAAAACCACTTACTAAATATTTTGTTGTAGATTCAAAAAGCTATCACCAACAGCCTTTGAGTCAGTAATTAAGTTGTTAATGTTTCTTGATTAACAGTACTCAGACTGTCAAGCAAGTTTCTCTACAAATTTATCCGTAAATATGTACTGAAGATTAATAAGATATATCTCACAACATACAGAAAACAACCCTTGTCAAATTTTATTAACGACTCAAAACGCTTGGCAATAGGATTTTTACTTAGCATTAACTACCGATTTTGAGCATTAACGAAATTATTGAGGTGTTTAATTAATGCCATTTAAGAGAATGCTCCTACAAAAAACTGAATATTTCAGAATCTGTATATCGTTGATAATTGAAATAAGTATTAAAGCATTTAGAAAATAATTATCTAGTAATCAAATCGTCAATATTTTCTAAACAGCACTTTCAGGCAAGTCTTTCTACAAATTTATTTGTAAATATATATTGAACATATAGGAAGCAATTACCAACTGATTTTGAGTCATCATCAAAATTATTGACGAGAAAACAATCACTTTTAAATATTTTATTAATGGTTCAAATAGAGGAATTAGATCACTAATAAAATTAAACAGGTATTAATTAATGCTATTCAAGAGAATTTGATTTTGAATATTAATTCAGGAAGGTATCACCAATACCCTTTGAGTAAGTAATCAAATTGTCAATGTTTTGATTATCAAGACTCAGGTTTTCAGACAAGTTTCTCTACAAATTTCTTTATAACTGTGCATTGTAGATCAATAAGGTATGCCTCATAAAATACAAAAAACAATCTTTATTATTCTAGAAATTTTATTTATGATTCAGAATGCTACTGCCTGATTTTAAGCCATCAACTAAATTATTGGAATATTTCAGTATCGGTTTAGCAGTCGTACAGAGTAGACGTCTATACTCGTAGGAGGCGCCGGTGCTCAGTTTTGTTTTGTTTTGATTCGTTTTGATTTAATTTAAATTTTTTTGATCTAGTGTTGTGTGCTTACATTAACGTGCTATATTTTCGCGATACAAGTGTTTCCTAAAAAACTAATTAAGTTCCTGCATCAGTAAATGTTTTTGTTTTATAAACAGTTCCTGTTTTGACTAAATTAAAATTATCTGGCTACCATTAACCTTAACTTGAAATAATTGAACATTAACCGTAGGATATGCAATTGTGTGTTTTGTTGTACGTTTGTTATCTGCGTTGGGTTTAAGTTCAAGTTACTGTTTACTTGCAGTTCCTGTTTTTACCATTAATATTTATTTAAATTTAATAATATTTCCTTATAATCTAAAATGAACCGCAGTTTCAAATGTTGTCAAAAAAGGGATTTTTCAAATTACTGCTGCATCTCTTGTATTTTAATGTTCCACCCTAGTTGTCTGGAAAGAAATTCTGATGCCATAAAACTGGGAGGCTACAGGATTTTATGCTCACAAAGATGTCAAGATGATTTTAATGAAAGAGATCAGGAAGGAAAAATTAATGAGCAAAAGATTTATGATTTGTTGACAGAATTGAAAGAAAAGGATAGACATATAGAGAGAATGAGAAGAAACAGCATGGTTTTTGAAGATGAAGTGTCGGAGGCCGAAAAGAAGTTTTCCTCATCCCTGGAAAATCTGCATAAACGGAATGAAGAACTTAAAGTTGAATTGGAAAACTTAAAAATTAAAGAAGGTGAATTGTTGGCATTACTGAAAGTGAGTGAAAGGGCAAGTCTTAAGTTCAATTCACAAATTAGCGAGCTAAATATCGTAAATAAAAATTTAATTGTAACGATAAAAACATAAAAAAATTAGTCTTCAACCTATAAGACTGAAATAAACTTGCTACAAAAAGTCGTAAACGACTTAACTAACTTAAATAAGAAGATGTTAGACTCCGTAAAGGTGTTGGAAGTTGAAAAAGATACCTGTTATTCCGACATTTGTGCATTGAAGGAACAGTTACAGATATCAAAATCTGTTGTTATTAATTCTCCAACCTTGTCGACCTTGGCTTCTCTTTGTTGGTGGAAATTGTAGCAGAGTGTTCCTAAAACATTTACGTTTAAAGTTTGAAGCTTACTACAAGGTCCAGTGTTTCCTGAAGCCGGGCAGTTCAAGCAGTGAAGTGATTAGGACAGCATCAAATTTAGTTAAGGACTTTACGAAAGAAGATTTTTTGATAGTAATGTTAAATAGAATGTGTTCTTCATCTGATGTTTTAAAAAAAATAATTCAAAATCATGTTGATACAAACACTTTAGTAATGACAAGCCCTCATACTTATTTAAACCATAATGTTATCTATAATAGTAATAAGGCCCTTTATCGTGTTTTTCATGCAAATAATATTAATCTGTATGGAATCTTAGAGTCTAATTACGCCAGTAACTTTGGTTCAGACTTGGCATCATTATTACATGCACATATTTTCAAATATTTTAAAATTAATATTTCATCGAATAAATTGTCTTTGAATCATCAAATTAATGAGTCTGAACTGATTACTGATCGTGAATTGAATTCTTCTTTTTTATAGATATGTCCACGAAGGTTGAATCTCATTCATGTTCATATTCTACTAGTAAGATTGAAATTAGCTGTTCGAAAAGCTTAAGTATCTTTATTCTTAATATACAATCCCTAAGAAACAAGATGGATGAGCTTCATCTTTTGCTGGACACATGTAATTTTCCTGATATTGTACTTCTGACTGAGCACTGGTTGATGCCTAGTGAATGTTTTTTAATATCTGATTATGTTCCTACAGTGGCGGCCAGCTAATTAAAAACGACACAAAATTTATTTTTTTTGGAAAACCATTTTATGCAGTTTTACGAATAATATTTATTTATAAGGGTTAGACATATTAAACACATTCTACCATAACTCAATAGTAATCTATTCAAAAATCTAGGGAAAAAAATGTTTACAAAATTAATGGACAACAAATTAAAAACGAGTTCAATATTTTAATTTTACACCAAAAAAAATCAGTATTTGGTAGGATATCCTTTAGCTTCTTTTATTCCTAGACATCTTCTTTGCATAGATTCTATTAAAGTTTGACAGCGAGTAATTGGGATGGAATACCAAGCTTCTTGAACACCTTTCAGTAGTTCGTCCATGTTTTTAAATTGCTTTGGCTGAATTATTCTTTTAAGATCATTCCACAGATTCTCTATCGGGTTGAGGTCTGGATTACATGAGGGCCATTCAATTACATCAACGACGTTTTGTTCAAACCACCTTTTTACTGAACGTGCTGTATGCTTGGGGTCATTATCCTGTTGAAATTTCCAGGTAATAGGTAATTTTTCTTCTGCATATGGAAGCATCACATTTTCTAATATAGATTTGTATTTCTCCTGATCCATAATTTCATCTATTTTATAAATTGGTCCAACTCCATACCATGACATGCAGCCCCACATCATGATTGAACCACCTCCATGTTTAACAGTTAATTTTGTGAATCTTGGATTTAATTCCTCACCAGGTGGTCTTCGTACGTAAGTACGACCATCCGATCCGATGCGATTAAGTTTTGTTTCATCCGACCAAAGTATATTTTTCCATTGGGTAAGGGTCCAACTCAAATGATCGCGTGCGAACTGCAATCGGAGTTTACGATTCTTCTTTGAGACAAGTGGCTTCTTTCGGGAAACTCTTCCAAATAGTTGAAACTCATTAAGTCGGCGGCGAATTGTTCTTACTGATGGCTTCGGATCGTTTTGTGCATACATTTCACGTCTGATATCTACTGCTGTTAAATGGGGCGACTTTTTTGCTAAACGTACCATAATTTTATCCTCTCTTGCGGTTGTTATTCTAGGCCTTTTCTTCCTAGGTACATTTCTAACCGTGCCCTGAGTTTTATGATGTTTAATAGCATTATGAACCATAAATTTGGAACATTTTAGCATTGCTGCAACTTTACTGTATGAATGCCCTTCTTGAATCAAATTTAAAATTACTTGTCTTTTTTCAGGGTCACAACTCTTTTTTTACCCATAACGTTTGTTTTATATTGACCTTGTATTACTTAAGTGAGACACCAACTAAATGATAAATAAATGCTACACATTCATATTCGACAAAAATTGATAAAAAAAAACAAAAGATGAATCGTTTTTATTTAGCTGTCCAATGTATTTCTAAATTGTTAAAATATCAGATTCCAAACCTGTTTCAAATCCAAATATTTATGCAAGCTTAACATGAAGTGATAAAAACATTTATGTGCAAATAGAAAATATACCGTATGATTTCAGCATAAAATACTAAAAATTGTATCGTTTTTAATTTGCTGGCCGCCACTGTATATCAAATTTTTGTCGTCAACAATCTATACATGGAGGAACAATGATCTTGGCTAGGCAAACAATTGAAACGATTTTTTTTAATATTGATAAGTATGATAATCTTCTGTTAGAGAATGTTTTTGAATTCTGTCTTTCTTTTTGTAAACGTTTTAATTTATATATTATTTGTGTTTATAGGCCACCTACAGGATATTGCTATGTTTCTGGACAAACTTGATTCTCTTTTATCCCAGTTGTCCCTACACTCTAAGGTTATATTGGCTGGTGACTTTAACATCAACTACACGGATGAAACCATGCCACGTACTTCTCTTTTAAGTATTTTAAATTCTTACGACTTGAAAATGCACGTTCTTTCGCCCATACGAATAACTTCTTCATCTGCAACTACAATTGACTATTTCTGTACAAATTTTGATGACGTTTTATGCACAGTACTCCCATCTGGTATTTCCGATTATGAAGCTATTCGTGCTAAAATGCTATATAATAATGTATTATCTTTATCTCATTATATGGGAAGAATTTGCAGCAGGAGAAATTTCAATGCTTTTTCTGCTGCTACAGCTTCGGTAAATTGGAATGCACTTGAAACGGCTTCTGACCCACTTACTTTATTTTTTCAAGTTCTGTGTGATAAGATCAATCAGTGCTTTCCTAAAATGAAAACCATGGGTTACAAAGGGCCTTAAAATTTCAGCTAAAAACCTCCGTTTTTTGACTAAATTGTGCAAATATACCACAAATAAAAATATCCTTGTATATCATCAGAAATACCGTAGTCTGTACAGAAAGACAATTAAAGCAGCAAAATCTAATTATTATAGGGATCGCTTAAATATGTCATCAAATAGGCAAAGAGAGTATTGGTCGATTCTTAATGATTTTAGACATTGCCATAGAAAAGTATCTGAACCGGAGTTAAGACCTGACATTTTAAACGACTATTATTGTGATATACCTAATATCTTGCTCAAGGGCATTCGTAGTAACATTGATCCCTTACACTATCATTAACAAGTGTCGGTTGAGCATTCATTTTTCTTTCATCCTGTCGATCTTACCGAAGTAAAAAATGAAATCAAGCACCTAAAAAACCATAAATCATCTGGAGCTGATGGGATATCTTCGAGGTTGTTACTCTTTTTGCCTGATTCAGCCTTAAATGCTTTAGTTTCTGCCATAAACAATTCTTTACATATTGGCATTTTTCCTTCATGTTTAAAAGAGGCAGTGGCTATTTCTCCTCACAAGGGTGGAGATTTGGATCAGTCTTGTAATTTCCGTCCCATTTCTATTTTGTCTACCCTCTCTAATATAGTTGAAAAACTTGCAAAGCAGAATTTTGTCCTTTTTACATCATAATGGCATTTTGTCTGCAAATCAGCTTGAATTTCAAGCCGGTAAAGGGACTCATGATGCTGTTTTTAGCTTTTTGGAGAGCGTCTATGTGTCCTTGAATTCTGGAGAGTCATCGGCGGCAGTGTTTTGTGATCTATCCAAAGCATTTGACTGTATGGATCATGGAATACTGTTATCTAAGCTCGATAAATATGGTTTTAGGGGCGTAGCGTTGCGATGGCTTGAGTCCTATCTATCAAATCGTACTTAGAAGATTTGAGTGTCTGGGCGTTTGTCTAGTTCTAAATCCCTAAAATGCGGCGTTTCCCAGGGTTCAGTGTTGGGACCACTGTTATTTTTACTCTATGTGGATGACTTGAGTTCATTGAAACTGCAGGGCAAGGTAGTTCAGTTTGCTGATGATACCACTTGGTTTTGGCTAGACAATTGTAGTGCACAAAACAAAAATTAGGGACTGTTTTGTTTTTGTATTATGGTAAACTCTGATGACATCTCAGCACAAAAAATTGATGTGAAATACTTCGAACCCGGTCATACTTTCATGAGCGCGGATTCATTCCACCACCAAGTCGAGCATTCATTAAAAAAAAAGGGAAGGTGTTTGCTTCCCAGGATTTTGTGGATTGTGTTCAAAAGGCCAGATCGGAGAAGTCTCTAGTCACCGCTGTTATGGATACCCAACACTTTTTTCAATGGGGTGATTATACATCACAGTACAAACTGAGTAAAACATCCCCTCGTCCATATTTGCAGTCAATGGTTCATGTCAGATTTGAAAGGGATAAATACACCCTGGAGTATAAAAATACTTTTGATTCTGAATTCCTTACATTAAGTGTATTAACAGCCAAATTTTCTAAAACTGGAATCTCACCTCCCAACCCCATACAAACACCGCGCGGTATTTCCAAAGAGAGAAAGAAAAATCTTTTAAGAAAGCTTTCTGCAATTATTCCCACAAACAGATTGCAGTTTAGGAAAGAGCTACCAGTTTCCGAAAATGTGGATATGTGTGATTCCGATGATGAGTGAGTTCATTGTTAGGGGGGTATATACCGCAGCTACCATGAGTAGTTTAATGGCTGTATCGTCAATGTTTTACGATTAACAAACCGTACCTTTCAGGCAATTTTCCCTACAAATTTCTCTGTAACTCTACATTGTAGATCAATAAGAGATACCGCAAAACATGTAGCAAACAATCCTCGACATATTTTATTAATGACTCAGAACACTATTACTAACTGTGGATCTCTAGAAATTATTCAGGTATTTGATTAATGACATTGAAGAGAATGCTTCTACAAAAAATTTAATATCTTAGAATTTATAAGTCGTAGGACATTGAAATAAATATTAAAATACTTAGAAAATAATTATCTAGAAATTTTACTTTTGACTCAGAAAGCTATCACTTTGTAAATGTGCCTCGATTAACAGCACTCAGATTATTAGGCAAGTTTCGCTATAAATGCCTCTCTAACATTTTCTCTTCTAGGAGGATAAGATATACATTAGAACGCACAGGCAGCAATGCTCTACAAATTTTAGTAATTACTCAAAACGCTATTTCAAACCAATTTTGAACATTTACGAAATTATTGAGGTGTTTTCCAATGTCATTTAAGAGAATATTTCTACAAAAACATGAATATCTCCATATCTGTATGTCATAGATCATTGAAATAATTATTAGAATACTCAGAAAATAATTATATAAGCATTTATTGTTATTGACTCAGAACGCCATCAATAATAACTTTTGAGTCAGCAAATTAATTTTTGGTATTTTTTAATTAATGACAGTCAAAATTCCACTATTAACGTAAATCCTTAAAAACTTAATTATGTAAAAAGTAATTTGATATTCATCAATAAAACTTGAAACAGAAAATCAAGAATATAATAGTTCTGACTCAGAACGCTAATACGAGATGTGCTGAATAAACGAATGTTGATTAATAGCAGTTCTAATTTAATTTTTTTAAATGTGTCAGTCTGGTGTACATCAATATATCACAATATCAAAAAATAATTCTCTACAAATTTTGTCATTTATACAAAATTCTCTCACCAATAGTTTCTATGCTCGCTAGGAAATTATTGATTATTTCCAGTCACATATCCAAAAAAATGACTTGTTGATTGATCTGTAGAGTACAACAAGTATTAGAGTATTCAGAAAATAAATTTTCAAAAATTCTTTCTTGTGCTCAGAACGTCGACACCAAAAGCTTCTCAGCCAGTAAAGAAATTGATGGTAGTTAAACCTTCATGGGTTTATGCCTTGACAATTATCTGAAAATCATTAATGTTCAGAAAATCATACTGTAAATATTGTGATCGTAACTCAGAATGTCTGGACGGGGATCTTCTGCCCCAAAAATGAAATTGTTGATTATTAATGAGAGTCTGAATTCAATTAATTCTTAATTACTTGCTAATTCAAGGGATTTCGTTTATTAAAAATCGTATACGTAGAATCTATCTGATCTAGATTAATAAGACTGGTATCAGAATGTTCAGAAAACAATATTCTTAACAAATTTGTTTGTCACTCAAAAGGCTGTGACCAATTGTTCCTGAGCTAGCAATAAAGTTGTTGGACAATATAGGTCTGAATTAAAGTTCTTGATTAAGAAAATGACTTCAGAAAAATTCCAATAATTCCGAAAATATTTTAATTGAATCATTCAAGTATTAGAATGCTCAGAATATAATTTCTTAATCACTTAGAATGCTTTCATCGGCAGCTTCTGAACTAATAATAATATATGAAGTTTCAAATTTATTCTGTTTGACTGGTGCTTAATTATCATTCTATATTTCTGCAAACATCTCATAAACTGTTGAATTTCGCATGAAAACTTTAATAATTATTCTCGTAGCTAAGAAAATTCTTCATAAAAATAGGAAGAACAACTTTTTCTGTCAAGATAACTGTTCCCGAGATATGAAGCATCAAAGTATAAAAAATGTTTTTTCTTCTTAATTTATAACTTCATTTGCTTTTACTGCAAATATCTTAGCAACCATACGATCACTGCTGTAATAATAAGAACTGTTCGCCAGATATGAAGCAATAAAACTGAAAATTTCTCATTTGAGAAACCTCAAGTGTTTTATGGGGAATTATTATGAAGATCAAATATTCATCCACCCATCCGTTGTATAGAAGTAATTAAAAAAAAAGTCCCCTTTGAATCCTTATATCGGTTTCCCCTCTCAGTCGAATGAAAAACCCTTTTGCAAGGTGTTAACAAGGAGGTGGAATATGCACTTACCATATACGCATTTTATTTTACGCACATACACACGCGATTTCAATGGGCCCATATGCGAAAGTGCCGATGTTGGGGTGGAATATAAGACACCCTCTTTTTTTCTCATTTTTTTTTTGTTTCCCGGTCGAGGTGTGAATGATGGAGTGAATTGTCGGACGGGTCTTTGTTAAGCAAATTATTACCATTAGTGAAGAGAATATTGGTGAAGTACTACGCATGCTTTTTTTCGAAAATTAGAGACAAAAACTGCTTGAAAACTATGGATAAGGAATTTGGCTGTAAATATGTTAAAAATTCAATAAGTAACTAAAGATACTTCGGGCATCCTCCACTAATTTTTTTAAAAAATATTATTCTGACATGTTTCGGACATATAACATGTCCATTATCAAGGATAACAAATTAAGGGGTTCCGTCAATACATCTTATAGATCTAGTGCCTCAGACAAGGTTAAAAGGTTAAAACGAATTAAGATGCATGAGAGTGGAACCAAACATGCATTTACAAAAACTTTAAAATTACATCATTACAACAATACGATAATTGTTTTGTAAACAAGAACTGAGAACAAAAGTTGTGGTAAATTGTTGTTGATGTTAAAAATTGTTTTTTTTTTAGAGCAACCAATCAGGAGAGATTTTAGAAATTGTATAGAAGTTTTTTTTGCAGGCAATATTTTCTGAGGCTTTAGTTGCAAATATCTTAAAAACTGTATAGTTTATGAAAAAAATGACTAAATATTCTATGAAAATTGTAAATACAGTTCTTCCATCAAAGTTACATAGAAACTCCAATAGGCACATAATTTTATCAGACTCCCCCTTATGGCAATAAGTAATTGTCAGAATATATATAAATATTTCTTGGTTTTTGAGATTTGTCATATATTAACCATTGTCTAAGACGATGGCATTCAAATCAGATTTGTTTGGACTAAAGGACATTGTGATATTTTCGGTAATGAACAACCAAATAAAATCGCTAAAAATGTCAGTTGATAACATAGTAACTGGTTTACAATTTTAGACACATATCCAATTATCAAGAGAAATATGTCTAATCTTTGGAACATTTCGGACTTATGTATCGTAAATATGCAAGCCAAAATTTGTGCACTCGTACTTTTCCTGAACTAAATTCTAAACCATCTATTCAATCTTAGGGACTTTTTTTCAGATAAACGACGAGTTTCCAGATAAATGGATAGGGCGAAGGGGGCCTATAGAATGGCCTGCTAGATCTCCTGATATAACGCCGTTAGACTTTTTTCCATGGGGTCATTTGAAATCTATTGTGTTTACTCCCCAACCTGAAAGTTTGGATGAACTTCGTCAACGCATCATGCCATGATATCCCACAACATGTGTTTGAAAATGTCCGTCAGGAATTTGAACATCGCCTATATCATTGTTTGGCCAAAAAAGGGCAACATTTTGAAGACTTATTGAAATAAAAACTGATATTTTCATGTTTTTGTTTTCTATCTGAACAAATTAAGATAAACAAAGATTTTTCTAATTTTCTCAAAAGCGAATCGACCGATTTAAAAAAATCGTCAAACGTCAAAATAAAAGACTTTGAAAGACCTTTTAAACAAGCTATTACTCGATACCCCTTGCCATTTAAAATTTTTAAGGGGATGACCCAGGGGGGCAGAGGGTGAAAGGGGGTAAAGTAATTTTAGGTTAGAAAGTTGTCCCCCTTGACAAACCATTTGACGTATTTCGGCGTTTTTTGTTTTAAGCAGTGGTTTTCGATAAATCCGTGGTGGGAAGTTTTCAAATGAACACCCTATATATAGATAAGCCAAAATAGTTTAACATAGTAATTTTGTTAAAATGTATAAAAGTAAGTTATTAGTGTGTCATCCATCATACCTATATGTTATATCATTTATACTGGTCGACTGTCCTTAGTTTATCAAATAAATAATTCTCCAGGAAAGACCACTAAGGCGTGAAGTGTGTGACCCTGTTTTCTATGTTTTGGGATATTTGGGGTGTTTTATTTTTTAATGAATAGTTTTTGGATTTTAAAGATTTGTGAGTGAATTATAGTGGCTGGATGCGCTATGTGCAAAGCCAATCAAACAAACAAACAAAAATAAACATTTTATACGATCTACGAGCAAAAGTGTAATGAACTAACTTGTAAATAAAAGTATTTTTAACAAAAACAATAATAATAATAATAATTATTATTATTATTATTATTATTATTATTATTATTATTATTATTATTATTATATTTAATTTAATAATTATTATAATTAAAGAAAAGAAAAAAAGAATACATATATACATACATATTAAACATATTTTTTTTTCTAAGATTACATAAAAATGTCTAATATCTAAACAGCTAACACTTTTCTATATAATCGTGTCTTTAACATAACAAGTGTCCTTCATTTTTTCTACCTCATCCATTAAAAATATTTTTCTTTTCCTTTTTTTTCTCTTAGGAGTTCTTAAAATCAATATTTTCAATTTTTAATCTTGTATTTTTTAGAATCCTCTCTTTTAATTGAAGCTTTTAAACCCTCTTACACTAAGAAGCCCAGAGGATAACTCACTGTGAAGTTTTGGGCTAATATACCAGTAGCTGCGTTGAGCAATTGTTGTTTTGACTTTGGGCGGTGATCCAGTGTAAGCCTTAAGTCGTGTTTCATGAGTATGTGAAATATTTGAAAAATTATCTTTCTTTTTATATTGCTTAATCACAATGCTTTGAAAAAAGAGTTGTCTGAGATCCAAAATTTCGCTTTCTCTGTATAATTGATCTGAGCAGTATTGTTTGTTTCTAGCTTAAACAATTTTTAAAATCCATTTTTGAACAATTTCCAATAGGTGAAAGTGAGTTCCCAAACTAAAATACCATAGTTCAAATGTGGTTGAATAAGTGCTCCATATAATAATAATAAATATTTCTCATCAAAATACTTTTTCAGTTCTTTAAATCTAATAACAAAATATCTTATTTTATTAGTTACATATTGAATGTGATTATGCCATTTGAGATTTGCGTCAAAAAATATACCTAATTATTTGATTTTGTCCGCCCTTTTTATCTTAAAATCTACATTTTTATTCGGATACCAAGGTTTTTAACAAGTGGCAATGAATCCTGATCCTGAGATGATCCTGAGCATCCGAATGGCATAAAATAAGTTTTATCAAAATTTATTGTTAATACTTGATTGCTAAACCAACGAAATACGTTTGCTAAATCTGAGTCCGCCATACCCTTGAGATCGGCCCAGGTGTGGGAGATACCTGATAAATTATGCATGTGTCATCAGCAAAACATAAAAATTCGCCTGTAGAACGAATAAATTATTCATATACAAGGTAAACAAAATGGAGCCCAAAACACTACCCTGAGGGACGCCTATATCAATTTGAATCTCTTCACTAATATTATTGTTAATGGATACGCAATGGGTTCTTTCCGACAGATTACTCTTAAAGAGTAACGTAACTCCTCTAATCTTGGGGTTCTCTAAAACATCCATAAGAATTCTGTGGTCAACGGTGTCGAAAGCCTTGGCTAGATCTAAAAACACACACACGATTTTATTCCCTTTGCCAATAGTGGAATATAATTTTATGGCTAATTTTACCAAGGCATCTTCTGTTGACATGCCCTGCCTAAAGCCGAACTGCTTTTCTGACAAGACGTTTTCCTTTTTTAAAAACCAAGCGTATCTTAATTATTTTTTGAAATTTTTACTGATATAGCTTAATAATGATATAGGCCTATAATTACCAAGGTCATCCTTATGAAGAGGCTTTATAACAGCTTTCTTTAATGTTCTTGGAAAATATCCTACCTCAAAACTTCTATTTATCAAAAATGCTAATCATTCAATCAATCAATCAATCAATGCTTTATTGTCAAGAAATTGCTACAATTTGTAGACAAAGCTGTAAAACAAAAAAGACACAAAAATACAAACAAAACACAATTAAAGAAAAGAAAAACAAAACAAAAATAAATAAATAAATAGAATAGAATATCTACAATATATACAGATTAATACAATTTAAGAATTGTAAGTAGTCAAAGAATATTATTATAAAATATACAATTTAATGTATACAATGTCAAAAAAAAAATCATTAAAAAATCTCTCTATGATAAAAAAAATGTAAAAAATGATTAAAAAAGTAAAAAATTATAAAAAATCCTAAAATAGCTACACAAAGCAGTATACCTAAACATGTACAAATAGTAAAAATACATAATCAGCTAGTGCGAAATTTCAAATCAATGATTACAAAAAAAAAATCGTTAACTGTGTAAAAAGCTCTCTCCAGTAAGAATGCTTTTAATGCTTTACGAAATGCAAAAAAAGATGTGATGGATTTAATTTCCAATGGCAAATGATTGTGCATTTTTTTTGCATTATATAATATGGAACTTTCGACCAACTCTGAATGTGGGGTAGGCAGGTATAGATAGATCATGTTCCGTGTTTCTAAGTGGATAACTATGGGAAGGCCTATCAGATGCTGAACTGTGTTTGCGTATTAGACAAACGGACTCAAATATGAATAAAGATGGAAGAGTTAATATTTGAAATTTTTTGAAGAAATGCTGGCAATGACTTCTGTATTTAAGTCTCAGTGTATAACGTAAAGCTCTCTTTTGTAGTCTAAAAATACGGTCAAATCGAGTTGCACTACATGTACCCCAGAATGGAAGGGCGTATCGAAGGTGCGATTCAAAAAGAGCAAAATAGACTGTTCTAGAAGTAGATAGACTAAGCTCCTTAGAAATTGATCTTAACGCAAAACAAGTGGAACTTAATTTTCTTGATAAAAAGTCAATATGTTTGTCCCATTTTAACGAGTTATCAACAGTTAGCCCTAAAAACTTTACAGAATCAACTTCGTCAATTGTTGCGTTACCAAGTACAAAAGATTGCAAGGTATTTTTATAGGACAACATTTTAGTTTTGGAAATGTTGAGACAAAGGAGATTAGAGTCGCACCATGATTTGATAGTAGTTAAATCACTTGATACGGTACTATGAAGTGTAGAAATATCCGGATTACTCTAGGTAAAACTAGTATCATCAGCAAATAGACCGACTTTACCGTTAATATTTAGATTAGCAATGTCATTGATGAAGATAAGAAACAAAAGGGGGCCAAGTACGGAACCTTGAGGCACTCCACTTTAAATTGGCTTGCAAGAAGACATAGTCGAATCAATTCTTACAGCTTGACTTCTGTTACTGAGATACGACTTAAACCATTCAAAAGGCGCTCCACTGAACCCGTAATACTGCAACTTTTTTAATAAGATGTCATGATTAACACAATCAAAGGCTTTAGAAAAATCGCAAAAAATTGTTGCTGTAGGGTGTTCGTTGTTTAAGCTAGAGTATACATTATTAAAAAGAGAAAACATAGCATCATTTGTGCATTTGTTATTTAAAAATCCAAATTGATGGGAAGTAAGTATTTTATATTTTAGCAAAAATGATAGAAGTCTTTTTTTAAACAATCTTTCAATAATTTTTGATAGTGTGGGAAGAAGAGCGATAGGGCGATAGTTGGAAGACTGATCTTTGTCTCCTCCTTTATATAGTGGAATTATTATCGCCAACTTAAGCCAGTTGGGAAAAACACCTTTTTGAAAAGACTGATTAATTAGAGTAATAAGATGACATAATGTACATTCGGGCAGATTTGAAAATATTTTGAGAGTCCATCAATGCCAGAAGAGCCTTTGTTTTTGATTTCCCTAATTGAACTGCAAAGCTCTGGTAACACTACGGGCGTAAAGAAAAAACTGTGGAAATTTTCATTTGCAATGGGAAGATATGAAAGTGGATCATGGGAAGGAGTTATGGTACTCGTTAAATTATTTGCCACATTTACAAAATAATCATTAAGGTTCTCAGATGAATTGGAGATAGTATTCAACAAAGAAGGCTTATTTCTCAAAGCATTAACAATCGACCATGTTTCCTTAACCACATTTTTAGATTTAGCCAGTCTCCTATTATAGTGAATATCCTTGGCGGCTTTTAAAGTTCTCTGATAAATCTTTTTGTAAAGTCTTACGTATTCATGAAAAAAAGCGCTGTCTGAAAATTTCTTAAGATGAGATAATAAGCGCATGTTCTTAGCAGATGTACGCAAGCCTTGGGTAGACCAGGGGTTATGTTGCTTCTTGTTAAGAGGTCTCAAAGGAAAGGATTTGTGAGAAAGACTAGATAGCGTTTGCACAAATCTAGAGAATTCTGAATCAACGTCGTCAGATTAAATATTCCAGTCAGTTGATTGACAAAGGTGCCTAAAATGTAAATAAAATTTTTCCGAGAAAATATGGCCTAATTTGTGTGGAACATTTTTACTTTTAGATTTAGTTATGGAAAACTTTATTAACACTGCTTCATGGTCTGAGAAACCTGAGCTTAAGACAGTACAATCGACGAAATCTGGCTCAACGGAAGATACGACATAATCTATTGTACTAGAGCTGGTTTTAGTAATTCTGGTAGGTGATTTAATGTGCTAAGGGCCTGCTCAGAGCCTCAGAATTATCCTTGATTATATCACTCTTTATGCCGTCGACCTCTGGAGCATTACCCTTCTTTAAAGTAGATATTACTTCTACTATTTCATTAACATCGGTAGGACACAAAAACAAGTAGTTATCAATCTTTAGGCGAGGAGATCAATTGTTTCAATTATTTGTCATGACCAATGGTACCAAAATTGTTGTTAAAGTGAGAAAAAATTTCTTTTGGGTTATAGACAGTACAATTATTGACCTCAATTTTTGATATTTCCTTCCGAACTATATCTTTATTAAGAGCACGTTTAACGTTTTTCCGTAGTTTATTTGGGTTAAATAACCCAAATACATTTTTGTCCATTCCATGATTTATAATAATTTACGTATGATTGTGCTAATAATATCTTCTTGATACTCTAGGTTTTGTAAGTGTTTCTTCATTTTTTTATATAAATTGTATTTAGATTTCATCGATTTTAGTAAGGCAGGAGTTATCCAAGGACTTTTACTGACTTGATTTCTTTTGTAGCTCTTTATTGAAACATAAGATTCAATATAACTCTTCGAACACTGAATAAAATTATCTGTTGCGAGATCTAAATTATCTTCAGCATAAACAAAATCGTATCGTTCCTGCAATAAACAAATTTTAAGCTTTTTTATTTAAATACATTATAGTAAATGAAATAAAAAATGATCCTTATATTCTTTTGTCAGATCAACGAGATATAAAGCGTCTTGTTTTGCTTTTTTTTTTGTAATTTACGACTTCATTTGGTTTTGATGCAAATATCTAAGCAACCGTATTATTTACAATAAAAAGGGTAATAAACTAATTTGTAGCCAAGAATATTCCCTACAAAAATGACTCTAATATTTTTTTGTTAGAGCAACTGTTCACGAGATATGAAGCATCAACTTTAGAAAAATGTTTCCACTTGTAAAAACCTCAATAAATCCCCTTCAAATACCACAACTATAATCAAAATTGCGTTTTCAAACCCACGCACTGAACTAGATTGGAAAATGTGCGTGTGTATGTACCATTTCAACCGCACTTATATGCGGGCACATTTTCATTTGCTGTGATATAGATTGAGTTTTAGGCCTTTGTTCTCCCGACTAATTATAATACTAATAATAATAATAATAATAAAAGATTTCGCATATTCCCGGTATATAAAAAAGCACCCCGCTTTGTCTGTCCTATTCTTAACCATTTCACACGTGAATAAATAGAAAACACATCGTCGCATGTACATACACATATGAGGGAGCGGTGGTACATAATGCCTCGTTTTTTAACGAGAGTAGAGGGTGTAAAAAGTAAGTTAAGAGGTGTCATAAGGGATGCCGGGGGGATGGGAGGGTGGAAACCCTTTGACGTTCCTCCTCCCTCCCCACCTACCACCCCTAGCCGTCATACCGTGATTTCGAGTGCGTCTAACGTGTGCCACAATTATCCGGGTTTTGCGGTGCGAAAATGAAAAGATCCAGGGACGTAGTAGATAAGGGGTGTAGAGGGGACGCGTATGAAGGGGGTTGAACGACCTTTATTTTGGGATGATGTAGGATTATGCGGGTGCGTTACGTAAAATGAAACGTAATTTTAGGTAATTTTAAATTTACTGTTAAAGTTTTTTTTCCAAGGCATTTTAATGGATTTTTTAACCTATATCTCAAATTTTTTTGAAAGTTAGAGTCTGTTTTACTTTAATTTTTTCCCAGGCATTTCATAAAAGTCTTTTTTAAATCTCATTTATCTGATCTGTCTTTGAAAGTTTTTTGACTGATCTTAACTGCCGCGTTAATATCTATTTTCCACTATCAAAAAAATATTTTCTGAATTTGATGCTCTACAGTGTGTCCCAGGATGAGCGAATTTATACGTAAAAATGGCAACAAATTTTGTAGTTGAAATTTGACCGTTTGGCATCCAGCCCTGCTTGGTTAAAAAATAAAATTTATCATAGTTTTATTTTTTTAAAGTCATGCATGCCTTGATAGGAGCATTTTTTAAATTTTATGAGTAGGTATTTCTAGGCAAGATACAAAAAAAGTTTATAGGAAAAAGTAGTTTAGAATGTAAAATTATCCCCGAATACCGAATTTCATAAGTGAAGGGTGGGGGAAACTATAGGGACCTAATTGAGTTACCAGCATACGCAACACTTCACAGGAAGGTGGCAGCGAATTTCAACAGCACCACGTTAAATGGCAAGGTGTGCAGGGAAACACCACAGGATGGCGTATTCTCAACGCTTCTATGAAACTTTGTATCGAACAGCCTACTGACGTGACTGGAAGATTCGCTGTGGGATATGCAGATGACATCGTTGTACTAGCACGAGGAGCAACTAGGCTCACGTATTTGAAAAAATATAAAGAGCTCTGAAGGTTGTCGAGCATTGCTGCGTGAAAGAACAACTAATGGTTTATCCCGCATAAACTGGCCTTGTTGCCTTCACAAAAAGGACAAAACTAAGTTCATAAAACCTCTTTAGCGAATATCCGCAACTCGCAGATAAGGACAAATATTTAGGGGTGGCCTGGGATAAAAAACTCAAGAAGAATCTACAAGAATGGGGACTCTCACCAAAAATGATACACTGGGTTGGGTTGGGTCACGCAATGAAACACAAAGAACAGCGTATCTGGGTATAGCAGGCTTGATGTCAACACCGACTGCTGCCCTAAAAAACCTGACAGGACTAAGCCCACTACATCTAGTACGGGTTGAAGCAAAAACCATACTGTCGAATGGCGCAATGATCCAAACGAAAGTTGGACACAAAGCCCTATTCGACCAGGTGCAGAACCTGGGGCGTATGGACTTAGAACGGAGAAAAACAAGGTCACACGGCCAGATATAATTATTTCAATTAAGGAAGCAAAGCGACAACTGGGTACAAATATTACCTGGCTTAATCAAAGCGGCTACTCAGTATGTTTCACTTCTCACAAGATCGTGATAGTAGTGGGCGTACTAGAGGACGGAGTACAAGACAGGCAACTCACGCTGAACCTAGGCCTGGAAGCAACAGATTTAGGGGCAAACATAATAAGTATTCAAACCTGTGTCTAACTAGAGAAGGAGCGCCAAGGGGTAGAACCTTTACAATCATTACAGGAGACCAGTTAGTAACAAACGCTTTAGACTAGATCACAGACTGACAAAACTGCTGGGAGGATCTTGCGGACCTAGTGAAACTGCAAAACAAGTCAGAGATAATTTTATCACAGAATATGGGCAACCATGGTGCTGCAAGAAGGATAACCCAACTTGTAACGAAGGAGGCCAGCAATAGACCCAAAGGCCCAGAACCAACATGCCGTGTCAGCAATAAAACCTGGAAAAGGGATATCAGACGCTTGCTGGAACTTGAGCATAAAAACTAGTTAGAATAACTGCCAAAGCTGGAAGTCTCCAAACAACTTTTGGGCAACCCGCCTCTTAGGAAGGGTACTACAGGCATCAAGTACTGGATCAATCCAAGCAACAACTACGAAAGATAACGGACCATGGCCCCCATAGGAAATACCTACATAGACTCGGGAAAGTAGAGAGAGCGTTATGTAGAGGTTATGAAGAAAAGGAAGAAACCACTCTTCACAGTCTGTGGTTCTGCGAAGCATTTAACCAACTAGAGCAACAGTCCTACGCGAAGTCAAACCTTTAACAGAGAGAATAAGAACTGCACCACTGATCAAAATACTGGACTTCCTAGAAGCAACAGAACTGAACCTATAGGAGTAAATCTATGTCATTTAAAATACTGCTAAATTGTGCAAAAATGATTTGTTCCTGCATAAAACTAAATTAAACAAATAAATTGTGAACCTTGAGACACCAGCTGGTTCTCTGTTATTTCGGTATGACATAAGTGGTACACTGCACGAGGTCTCGAGATTAGCGAGATTCTTCTGGAACAGCGTTCTGCCGAGTATATAAGGAGTCGCATCGCCGATGGTTGTCAGTTCAGTGAAGTAAAGTTCGGAATATTAGTGCAAGATTCAAATAGTTGTAAATAAATACAATAAAGATAAATACCTTTAGGAATCGTAAGTGATCGTGTTTTCGTATAAGTGTGTAAATAAATTAGTTGATTGTTTTCGATTGTTTTAATTCGCATCTTATGAACGGGGAAACGCTATAATAATTAATTTTTATCCTATTTTTATAATGTACCCATCAGTGTCAAGAAATATTGTATGTGTGTATGGAAGAAAACGAATCTTAGTAGTTAGGAGATTCACTAGAAAATTTTTAAACGCACGAGGAAAACCAAACAACGAAGTAGGGAAACTTTGAACGTTATTTTAAACCTAATTTTATTAATTATTTGAACCAGTCCTTTCAGATTTATTTATTTAGGTGCATAAAATAAATTGTTTTTCTACATAATGTAAATTGCTGTAAAGTTTGAAATACCGTTCGAGGTTTTCCTAGTTTGTAGTTCGGTTTTCTCGTGTATCTCTAAATCTTCTAGTGAACTCGGTACCCAGTTTTCTTCTATACCTTCAACTTGTTTTGTTTCTTGACACTAGTCGGTTTTATACATTAGTTGTAAATGTTAGTTACTTAGCCAAGATTATTCGTTTAATTTAGTTTTATGGAGGAGCAAATTATTGATGCATAAAGTAATAGTTTTTTAAGTAAAATTTGTACTAGTGTAAAATAACAATGAGTTATATATTATGAAAACTTATATTATGAACTCGGGTAATAAAATGTTAGGATCATGTTTGTAGTATATCCTCAGCTACAAGTTAGTTTATTACACCTTTTAGCGTAAGTCATACGGTTGGTGAGATACTTCCAGTATATGTAAATGAAATAATAAACTACAAAACATGTTTTTCCCTATTACAAGAGACTCAAAAACAAATGAGTCGTTAGCTAAATTGGACAAACAACCCATACGACTCCCCATAAAGAAAAAAAGCACCGAAACGAAGGTGTTTGACATGTGTAACGTAACCCGACACCCCCTCGCGTCGAATTACACCGGAGGTTGCCACCCCATTTCCTCATCCCAAAGCTCCACCCCCCAATAATGGTGGACTAAAAAAATTAACAAACAAAAAAAAAGATGCTTTTGGGTGTGAAAAGTGCGTGTTACGAACCGACGTTGTAAGGCCTCTTTTGATGCGTGTTTTATTTAATACGCCAGATCAAATTTCACTTTTCCTATTGAGTGACTTTAGTTTTGAGCTCGTCAGGACGAATTAGGATTTTAAATCTACGGGGAACCAGTAAAAAAATTACTCCTCCCCATCCCCGATTCTGATTTTTTTTCCAAAATTTGACCGGTCCTTTTGACTTCAAACAAAGGAAAGATGTCATATTTCATTTGAAAGGTACGATCAAATAATGGTTTAGAATTTTACTCCATTATCCGCATCTAAAGCAATTTTTATACTTTTAATAGAAAATGCCCTTTTCCAAGAATTTTAATAGAGGAAATGTCCCAGGATTCGTATCGATCCGTATATTATATGCTCCGGTGCAGGATCAGAGCATAAAAGGCGCCCTTTTCTCCGTGTCACCGGGCCCTTCAAATGCACCTTATGGGGCTTCTAAGCCTTGCTACTGCGTGTACACGCACATATAGGAAACGACCAGGGGTGTACACCCCCACTTTTTCATTTTTAAATTCTAAAAAACGATTTTAAAGGTTTGCAAAAGTTTTAACCTAAATTTGGTATTGAGTTGTAGACTGTGAGGCCTTCAAGGGCTTTAAAATTTAAAGCGATTGATGAAGCGGACACTTTAACTCATAGAAAAAAATTTTTTTTAAAGATGATGAAATGGTCCAAAAATAAAATTAAATTTGAATTGTTTTAAAAAGGAATTGATGAGGAAAAGTAGTTGCGTCAAATGTTTAAAATACGCCATAGGATGTTGAGTTTGATAGGAAATTGTTTCCCGATTTAAATAAGCCCCAAACACTTTATGTTTATATTTTATAGTTTTTCAGATACTTAATGGCGTTGTACAAATAAAATCAGGTAAAATAATACCAAACACTATAGGGTTATCTTTTAGAATTTTCTAGATATTTGGCATAATATTATACTATCACTATGATGCGATTAGATAGGAATCACTGAAAAATAAAAATATTCAGTTATAAAGATCTCAGGAACGGTTAATGATAAATATCAAGTGTATGGTATTTTTAAAAGTAGGAAAATATTTTCTAATAACGGGCACTATATTCCAAGAGATTTTTGTGTTAATTATTCAGTTCAACTCTCAAGATTTTTTCAGTCTTTTTGTTTTTTTAAGGTCTGTCTCTTCTTGGGGATGTCTCTAAGGGATGTCTCTTCTTGGTCCTTCGAATGAAGTTCTAGCACTTCGTCATCACTTAAATTATATATTCTTTATTAACCATTAGTATGGATGGAAAAAATGTATTTTTGTCTTCAGAGGATTCCACAAACATTTCTTAAACTCTCAGAACTATATTTGTTAATATGTACCAATAATATTTTTTCAGTATGTGGAAGTATAAATTTATCCGTATAATTAAATTAAAAAGGTTTTATTTTGGATTTTGTTTTACGATTTTTTGTTAAATCTGCTATGTTACCTATCAACTTTATAATATCCAAGTTATATATATTTTTTTTAAAAGCACAAATGAATAACATTTACCTTCCTAAAATCTTATTCAAAATCTTAATTAACATTCATGACATCAAATTTACTAAAATCCCACCTCTCCAGTATCCAGAAATCATAGCTAGCATAAAAAGAACATCCCATAAACATATTTTTTTTGCGTTGTATTGTAGAAAGTTCAACGTGCAACTAAATACACAGACGTTTATGATCTTAAACAAGCGGTTTTTAAAATGCCGGCTCGAAGGACCTTAACTGTCTCTCCCTGGCCCAACAAAACATGCCGTATTTTATATTAATAGTTACGGTTTTTTTTTTTTTTTCATTTATTGTATTATAAAAGATATTCATTTAAAAAGTATTTTTTTCTTAAGAAACTAGAGATTTCTCTTTTGCTCTCTCTCTCTCTCTCTCTGACTGACTTCTAAGCTGTTTTATTTTTTTTAGAAACCCCACTTAACTGAATAAAATCAATAACGTATGCATAAATGAATGAATCCTTTAAGCATGGTCATGTTGAAAAAGTAGTAGTATGAAGGAAATGACTACGAAAAAGTGTCAGGATTTAGTGTAAAGTCAGATAAAAATTAAACATATTTTTTAAAATTTTTCGATTTCTGCAGTACTTTGGTTTTTTTTCAAGTTTCAAACGGCATTTTAAAAATAATCAAATTATGCACTTAGTCTTTTATCTTATATTTTTTGTTGTTTTCGAGATCCTAATTATCACCTTGTACACTAAAGGTTCCCGGTACAATATTTTTATCTAAGCATACGCTTCCTGAACTTTTCTATGAAATTCTTACATAGAACTTTTGTTGGTGACCAAATATTGCTCCAAACGTGGCCCCACCAGAACATTAATTTGGTTGTTTTAATTTTAAAAGGATTCAGTGTTGCGCAGCACAATTGAACGTGAGATCAACTTATTAGCCTTACGACAAATTATAGAAAAATCTTACGAGTTCAACGTATCAGCTATGTTTTGTTGCCTTGACTATATTAAGGCAGTACAATGGGGACGACTATAGAGCTTTCTGAATGAGACAAGTAACACATAGAAGGCAAACCCTCAATCAATTTTAGCATCGAAAAAGGCATCTGACAAGACTGCATTCTCTCCTAAATTCTCTTAAAAATATACGGAGAATGGATTATTAAAAAGGTTCTAGAAAACTAGGAGAGGGAGTTCTATTGGCAGGAAGAAAGCGTCAAACTTACGATATGCGGATGACCTCTAGTTTGGAATCAGGCCTACGAACAAAGGGGATGAAATGCTGTGTTGACTATGGACAGATTTCAGACAATCCCAATGCCACTTCGGCTCATCTACAATGATAATGACATTGTCATTTATCTTGGCGCAAATGTACTCAACAAAGGAGCCTTCGAATCAGGAGAAAGATGGCAATAGAAGCTTTGGGCAGACCGGTTAAAATCTTGAAAGATCAAAATACTTGGAAAATGATATTCTCAAAAGGTGATGTTCTGCATTGCAACCTATGAGCCAGAATCTGAAACGTTAAATGCAGCATGCTGGAAGAGAATAGAAGCGTTTGAAATGATATATTACCGCAGGATGTTGAGAAGATAACAAATTTCCCGATACGCAAATTCAGGAGAATGAAAGGTTCCTTCCATGAATCTAGAGGTGCATACTTAAATATTTCGGTCACGTGATATGAAAAAATGAAATGGAGAAAATTGTGATCCAAGGGATAGTGGACGCGAAAAGAACGAGAGTCATATCTTCTGTAAGGTACATAGACGAAATCAAAGACCTTACAAATATGTCAATAGCAGAAGTAATGAGACATGATAGAGAAGCATGGTGAAGGCTTGTACCGGGAAAAGTCAGCAAAGCAACGACTGGAGAGAGAGAGAGAGACATATCTTCGATGCTAATTCGTTTCGAATGTTGGCGACTGACATGGCAATTCTTACTATGTTGACGACTGTATGGAACAGTCATGGTCATTTTGAATCATTTTCATAGGTTTTTAAGCCAGGAGATACGTCTTCGTCCTGTCTTCTCTCCTCTTGCCGTACACTTTTTCTTGTAGAATAAATTGAAGGAGGCGATATCGTTGTTCGTTCCTCATAATTAACCTAGGTATTCCAGGTATTCCGTTTTTTAATTCTGGTAATAACATCGCATTTCTTTTCTATTAGGCGCATGACTTGATTTTTTGTGACTAGGTTGACTCAGGGGGTTCTTAAGATGCGTCTGTAACACCACATCTCGAACGCTTCTAGTTTTTCTGTAGCTGCTTTCGTGAGTCCAACTCTTATAACCGCTTCGTATAACAGAACTAAAAAGTATGGCCCTCTTGTACGAAGGTCTTGGTATTCAGCAGTAGGTCACGGCTTTTAAAGACGTAGACACGTTGTTTATTTCCAAGGAGCGACCCCATTGACTGTTTACATTTGTGACAAGATACTTAGAGACTGGCCATCTTGCTAGTAATTGTGCGATATCCATATAAACATTCACTCAAAGAGGACTTGCTTATGTGCTCATCGCTGCCTACTAACACAACCGGAAAAGACATTTTTAACACGATTAACATATTTTTTGAAGAAAACCAACTCGATTTGAATGATTGCATTGATATTTGTATCGATGGAGTCAAGGCAATGACAGGTAGAACAGCAGGAGCAATATCGCGAATAAAAATGAAAGCGCCAAACTGTAGTTCCAGCCACTGCATCCTGCATAGACAATCACTCGCGGTTAAGAAAATGCCACCAAATCTAAAATTGGTCCTTGATGAGTCAGTAAAAATAATTAATTTTGTCAAGTCACGTCCACTACAATCCCGATTGTTCTCAATATTATGTGAAGATTATGGTAGTGATCATGAAACACTATTGCTCCATACTGAAGTGAGATGGTTGTCTCGGGGTAAAATTTTGACAAGGCTTTTTGAACTAAGAACAGAAGTAAAAGCTTTTCTTACAGATGTTCCTTTTTAATTTAAAAGACCGTTTGTCCGATAAAAGCTGGTTATTTAGACTAGCATTTTTAGCAGACATGTTTGGAAGACTTAACGAATTAAACCTGTCACTACAAGAAAAACAGACAACAGTTTTCAATGCTAACAACAAAATAACTGCCTTTAAAAGAAAATTAGATTTTTGGATTACTTATTTTGGTAAGAGAGAAATCAAAAGCTTTTCATTCCTAAGTGAGCTCCTTAGTCACCATAGTCTTAGTGATACAGAAATATTTCATAATATCTCAATGATCTGCAAGGGACTTTTGAATCTTACTTTCCTGAAGAACAGAATACAAAACTGAAAAGAAACTCACGGATTCAAAACCCTTTTTTATCTAAATTGCAGAAGCCTGAAAATATGTCAAATCAGATCTATGAATCATTTCTAGAAATGACATCGGATACAAGCATGGAATTGTTCAAAACAATTTCACTAAATGATTTTTGGTGCAGGGTTCGTGATGAATATCCACAACAAGCCACAGAAACTTTGAATATTCTTCTGCCGTTTCCAACAACGTATTTGTGTGAAACGGGATTTTCAGCATATACAGCTACAAAAACAAAATACCGCAATAGACTGGATGCTGCACCAGACATGAGAATTCAACATTCGTCTATCAAGCCTGACATTACCCAGTTGATGAGGAATAAAAAACAATTACATGCCTCGCATTAAATGAACTTAGTGTTATCATTTGCTTACTAACTCACTACTTACTGTATCTATTTTTTTTGTATGATTATTAATAAACAATTCACATATAACTAACTGTTTTTGCTTTTAATTTAGAGTTTAGGGTTCCGTCACGAAAAAAGTTTGAGTGACACTGCTCTATATCATCCAAGCATCCTTTCTTTGTTAGAGGAGAGGCTAAGAATAAAAATATCAGTTACAAATATCTCAATAATGGTTACAAATAAGTATCAGCTGAGATATTTATGTAATCAGGCAAATGTTCATTTTCAAACTTTCAAGAGATTTGTTTCCTAGTTATGTGCAATTTGCTTTGAAGAAGGATTTAAATCTTGAATCAATGGGATAACTCAAAGGATGGAACCTGGAAGTTTTTTCTGAATGAAAGTTATTTTTATGATTCCTGGTTTTGAATGTTCCTGATGTGCTTTATAGGTTAACAACCTATTCCATATGCAGTTGTTTATGAATGGTGAAATATTTTATTAATTATTGACTTTCTGAAAGTAACTCAAAAACTATAGGATCTTTGAGGATTTCCTCACGTCCAGTTATACAGGTTGGCGAATAGAAGACTACACTTAAACCACACTTGCTAGGCGTTTGCCTAGTAATCTAAATTAAAGTTTAGAAAATTATCTACAAAAATGAAAACAATATATTTTCTTGTTAGAGTCACTTTTCAAGAGATAAGAAGATTTGATGTTGGAAAAATTAACTTTTGTTATATGTACGCTTTATGACTCCACGTGGTTTCTTCAAATATTTTAATTTTATTTAAAGTATATAGTAATATTGTTTTTTTTTGTACGACTTTAATTAGTTTTCATGCAAATCTCTTAAGAATCGTAAGATTTATGATGAAAAGTGTAAAAATCAAAATGGAAATGGACGTATAAAAACCGTAAAAATATATTTTCTCATTAGAGCAACTGTTCAGCACATTTAAGGAAGAAGCTTTAAAGGAAATTTTTTTATGTAAACAGTTTATGACTCCACGTGGTCTTTTTCAAATATAACAAAAAACATAAGATTTTGAAGAAAAAGTATTTATAGTTGAGTTAAGTTAAAGAAAATTCTTAATAATGACAAGAATACATTTCCGTGTCAAAGCAACTCTTCAGGAGATATTAGAGTATTTCCGAATACATAATCGATTATTTCATACACCAACAAAATAAAATCGCCTTAATCCAATCCACATTAATATTCCGAAGTCGCAGAAACGCTAATTAATTTCTCAAGACATAATAAAACTAATAATGAACGAATATCGATATCGATTGAATTTAATCAGCCCCGTTTAATTGTTTTTGATTTAGCACTCGCCGACAGTAATTAATTTACATTTAATTTACATTAATATGAGCGCTGTGCGTGTTTGGGCTTCTCGCTATGCTCGTATGTTATTATTATGCGCCATAATAATAAACTTTTAATAAGGGAGGTGGATTTAAAGGGGGGTCAAGAAGGGCATTTTTATGAAACAAATTACTTACCTTGTTGATAAGCTTTTGGAACAATGGATTTTTGAAAAATGGTATAGGGTATCGTTTTATTTCAGCCCAGTCTCATAAATTTTTATAAGATTTTAATTAAAAAGTCAGTTTGAGTAAAACAGACACAACTCCTTTAAATACACACTATCGTTTAATTAATAATTTATCAGTACTTTCATTTACTTAACATTCTAGAATTATGAAATCCTTAAGGACAAGTTCAATTTTACTCTAGTTTCCGCCAGTTTAGCCTCCATTATACAGGGTGTTTCAAGATTCACTACATATATTTTAAGGGCGTATTCTTGAGGTCAAAATAAGACTTTTATTTCCTATAAACATGGGTCCTAAAATGCACCCCCTTCAAGCTACAGCCATCGCAAGAACTGTAAAAAAAATCGATTTTTTAAAATTGTGTCTACAGTTTTGCATCAAATTTAACGAAATTTGGAATACCCCCGTTATTTTAGGCGGTCTATTTACTCTTTATCTTAGAAAAGGCATAAAACTAATTTTAAGGGGTAAACTGAGGGGGTGCACACCTTTGACGGCCAAAATTTTATGTGTACATACATTTTTTTAAAATTAAGCTACACCAAAAAATAGACCATACAAAAATTTAAATTTTTGGTCTCTTGCATTTTTTTCATACGACTATTAGTTTTTGAGAAAATCGCCGGTGAATAAAAGGATAGCAATATCATAAATTAAAAATCAAAGAAAAAATTTAGGAAGTAGGCTGTGTTTCGCAATTGTTGACATTTTTATTTTTGAGGTTTTAGTAGTAGACTGTGAGTATTTGTTTTAGACATTTTTTAACTTGCTTGACATTTGGTGTAAAATAAATTTACTGTCATTGTTGACTTTGTTTAATTCCAGTAGTTTACTTCCCGTTTTAGATTTAAAGTGTAGTTTTTATTCCCATGTTTTATTTCTAAACGCTAACATTGCTAAAATGGAAAATGAACGTTATTCATTCGAACATCTTGCAGACATCCATTTTGTTTATGGTCTTGCTGATGGTAACGCGTATGAAGCTCAAAGATTATATCAGTTAAGGTTTCCTAATCGCCGACTCCCGAATGTACGAACATTTTCAGAGTCACATCGGCATCATAGGGAATACGGTAGTTTTCGGAGTCCCAGGAACAATGCAGGCAGACTGCAACAAGCACGAAACCCAGTGACAGAGGAGCAAATTTTAAATGCCATCGACGACGATCCTGACCTAAGCACCCGACAAATAGATCGAAATTTGGATGTTTCTCATGTAACTGTCTAGCGGGTTTTGCACGAAAATAGCTTGTATCCATACCATATTCAAAGAGTTCAAGCTTTGCTACCTCAAGATTTCCCAAGGCGCTTACAGTTTGCAAGGTGGTTACTTCAGATATGCGCGAGAGATAATAATTTTTTATCAAGTATTCTAATCACAGACGAAGCTCATTTTTCGCGGGAAGGGGTGGTGAATTTTCACAATGTGCATGTTTGGGCAGCAGAGAATCCGCACGAAATTAGGCAATCTCACCACCAGGAACACTTTAGCCTTAATGTATGGGCAGGTTTAGTAGGAGATGAGTTAATTGGTCCTTTCTTTTTTCCTAGAATTTTAGTTGGCGACACTTATTTAGACTTTCTACAGCACCATTTAAATGGTTTACTAGACAATGTACCTTTAAATGTGCGAGCGAACATGTGGTTTATGCATGACGGTGCCCCCCCTCATTTCCGTATAATAGTGCGTGACTATTTGAACTTTGTGTTTCCTGAGGGATGGATTGGTAGAGCAGGCCCAATACCATGGCCTCCACGCTCCCCGAACTGCAATCCTCTGGATTTTTTTTTCTGGGGATATGTAAAAAGCCTCGTCTATAATCCTGGTCAAGTGCCTTCGCTCGAGGTCCTAAGGCAAAGAATTATTGATGCCTTTGAAACAATAAGAAATACTCCCGGAATTTTAGAGCGAGTAAGACAATCTATGAGAAGACGAATGGAGGCTTGTATTGCAGCGGGAGGTGCGCATTTCAAGCACTTTTTATAAAAAAAAAATTTGTTTCTCAGAAGTTTATTGTTTATTTAAAAAATAATTAATTATTATGTTAATAAATGTTAAATAATTTTTTAACCAATTTTTGTATTTTTATAAACCGTCATTCTTTAATGTAAATAATTGTTCATCAATTTATTGAAAAAACCTCAATAACAAAGTTTCAACAATAGCAAAACCAATTTACCTATTTATTGTTAAATGTCGTGCCGCTTAAAAAATGTCCTAAAACAAATAGTCACAGCCTACTACTTAATATTATCTGTTTAAATTTTAATTATTACGTTATTGGTAGCCTTTTATTAATCGGTGATTTTCTCAAAAACTATTCGTATTATCAAAAAAATACAAGAGACATAAAATTTAGATTTTTGTATGGCCCATATTCTGGTGTAGCTTAATTTTTTAAAAAATGTATGCGTACATAAAATTTTGGCCGTCAAAAGTGTGCACCCCCTCAGTTTACCCCTTAAAATTAGCTTTACGCCTTTTCTAAGATAAAAAGTAAATAGACTGCCTAAAATAACGGGGGTATTCCAAATTTCGTCAAATTTGATGCAAAACTGTAGACACAGTTTTAAAAAATCGATTTTTTTACACTTCTTGCGATGGCTGTAGCGTGAAGGGGGTGCATTTTAGGACCCATGTTTATAGGAAAAAAAAGTCGTATTTTGACCTCAGGAATACGCCCTTAAAATATATGTAGTGAATTTTGAAACACCCTGTATTGTAAAGCAAATTGTTTTATTCTAAATTCATATTTAAAGATAGTTTTTAGGACCCACATAGTAAAAAGAAACCAATTTTCCATTGTTTACTTTTTAACCAACTGAATAATTAAATTGAAACCATCAATTTACTAAAGGTATTTTTTAGGGGCCTATAAAGTAAAACAGACCTTTCACTGATAAAATAAAAAATATACTTTTCAATTTAAAAAATATTTAACGCAGTTTATTGTAAAAATATTTTTGACGAGTACAATGAAAAACTGTAATTACTCAATTTTTAAAAAATCACATTTCCTAAAGACAAGGCCAATATTACTATAATTGCCTCTAATATTTTATTATTTTTTTTACGGAATGCACTGTCACAAAAAGGCAAACCCTATAGTTCGCAAGTGCTCGAACCCTATAGTGTGCCATATAATATTCACACATACCATCATAGCACCGATGGTATGTGTGAATATTTTTCTTAAAATTTTGCAAGTTGTAATGTTCGGGAAAGACTGGTTTTGGGAGTTGATTTCCGGAACTTGCAGTTCTCCAAAGTTATGTTCAGGTCGGCATTAATAGTTGTTGGCTGAAGTCATCTCTTTGGGCGAATTAATTTAAATCCAAAACTTGCTTTATTATCATAAATACATGGTATTTGTTGATTAAGCTCTTACGATATAAAATAGGGACATAAATCAATATATTACTAACACATAGTTAAAAACGATGTACTACACATTGAATTCTAAGATACGCAGTAGTGGGTTCAATATAACTGTATAAACAATAATAACACAAATTCTAATTTAAAATTCTAGACGATACAAAAAGTTAAAATTTTATTAGAGTAATATCACAAATTCTAACCTTTGCATTTTTACTAAAATTTAATCATACCCTATCGGCCTATTTACAGTTATCTTCAAAAAACTCTGTTGAATAAATGTTAGGAATGTAGAATAGTTAAATTAGAGGTAGAGAAGGCATATAAAAAACTTGCCTTTAAGAAGTTTCGTTAAGGATTTCTTAAAGCGAGGAAGACTTTTAGATGCTTTTATGCAATTTGGAAGATGATTAAAATTTTGTATGTCAAGTACATAAATGAACTTCATGTTAGCTTACTTCTTGGGATGATAATTCGAATATTGTAGTTTTATCTATTGTTATAATGTTTTGAGGAGCCATTATTGTCAAAATAACATGTATATTTTTTTATATATTAGGCAAGCAGACTCAGCAATAATAAGTAACACAAGGCAAGTATCTTTAGATTTTCAGATAAGGGTCTACATGAGTCCCGTGGAGTTTCTTGACATATATATTGAAGGGCCCTTTTTTGCAGAAAAAACACATAGTGAAAAGGCCCTTGACTACAGCAACCCCAAAATGATATTCCGTATCATAGGTCACTTTCCATCAAAGAAAAATAAACCGATATTCAGCGGCTTCCAATCTTAGTACATTTGAAACCACTCTAACAGCATAACATCCTCTAGCCAGTTTTTGAATCAATGCTGATATATGGTCACAAAATGTCAGTTTATGATCAACAATTTCAAGACATCTCTTACAATTATTTACTTCCAGTTTTTTAAGGTCAAATGAAAATCCTGCAATCTCCCTCCACTTATTTATTAAACATTTATTTTTTTATCAAACATTTTGTGAAAAAAATAATAATAATAATAAATGGGGGTTTTTTTGACATGGAATCAAACCCTGGGGCGTATATCTGATACCAATTTCACACCACTGCTTAACCCTCAATCAATCTTCAGAGATTGTTCTTGTTAATGTGCTTTTGTTATTGTCTGTCCATAAGATGGTGGTGTCATGTGTAAAAGTATAGAAGTATCCTCTTATCTGGAGAGACGGCAGGTCATTTATACACAATAGAAATAAGGTGGGACCAAGAATCGAACCCTAAAGAACTTCATGGCTGACTACATAAAGTTTGGACAAAGTGTCATTTGACCGAAAAACTATTTTCTGTCTGACAGAAAAAAATTCAAAACCATTCTAAAGCAATAACCCTTAACCCATTACTAGAAAGCAGCTTACCTATGACATGGATAACACTGTCAAAGGCTTTAGATAAGTCACGGAATACCGCTGCAGCAAACTGATCATCATTTAAGATCAAATGCAATTTCTCCAGGAATGAAAACATTGCCTCACTCGTGCCAGTGCGCTCTCGAAAACCAAATTGACATTCACTTAATATGTTGTTTTTAGATAGGAAAGCTACCATTCTTACCAGCTTCTCAATATTTTTAGACAAAGTGAAATTGGTCTGTAATTTATGGGGTCATAATGTTTTTTACGTCATTTAACGTTTCTTGATTTTGTATAGATCAGTATGTATCAAATAAGAAGATTGTTGTAAATAGATGCTATTTGACTTTTGAGTCTTGCTGCTACTGATCAGTAGAACTGAGTAAGATTAGCTGTATTAAGTGGACATTCACCCGACTTAACTTGACTAAAGAATTACCCTGAAATTAGCATTTCATATTGTTTTACTATAAATGCTTCTGTGCGTATTAAAATAAGTATAAAACCAGGGATTAGTGGTATATTGTCCTAAAGTGTGTGGATACACCCCTGCCCAACCAGTATTATTGCATAATTGGACCTTTCAAAATTCGCATCGCTGTAGACTCATCAAAGTAAAAGGGATCTTTTGACTATTTAATTTACCCAACTTTCAAAGAATTATTACTGCTTATGGGAAAGTCCAATATGAATCTGTCTTCCACTATAAGTATACAGTATTAAAAATATTTATAGCCAATATATATAGGGACCCTTAATTTTTAAATATTTCTATTTATATAATTTTCAAAAAATTAAATTTATTTAATGGCCAATTTTACTCTAGTTTCCTCTAGTATACTCTAAAAAAACTCACTTTATAACAAAAACGGTCAATATTTTTAAAGAAAAAAATGCTTTTTAGGGGTTATAAAGGTAAGAAAAATTAATTTTAAATACTTCTATTTATATAATTTGCAAAAAATAACAGCTCGTTAAGGGTACATCCTTTTACCCTAATTTTCACTAGTGAATTGTAAAAATCTCGTTTTAAATAAAAAAATGCCAAAAACGAAAAAGGAACCAATGTTAATTATTTTTATTCAGTCAACTTTCAAAAAATCACTGCCCTTAAAAATGAAGTACAATATTACTCTAGCTTCCACTTGTATACTGTAAAATATTTTTTGGAATAAAATGCTTTTTGGGGCCCTCAAGGTAAAAAAGACACTGCTTTGCTTAAGGAAAGGTCCAATTGTACTCTGTCTTCCACTAGTGTACTGTAAAAATCCTATTTTATAATAACAAATATTTACACGTATATAATTTTTTAAAAATATTAGCTCCTTAATAACATATCAAATTTTACTGTAGCTTACAATAGTATATTACGCAGATTTCATTTTATACAGTGCTTTCATTTCAAAACGATCCACCCTTAATAACTTTCTTAAAAAAAAAAAAAAAAAAAATTACGCCAAATTAAATATATACAGGGGGACGTTTAAATATGCATTTACTGAAGTTCTGTCAATCACCTGCTCACCTCCAGCTAACCTCACTTTAATATGTCAAATGGGAACCCCCATCTTGTGATACATCATAGTAAGCAGCGTAAAATTCTTTATTCAACGGTACGAAAAAAAAATAAAATCGGTAAATGTGTAAGCAAATAGTTAGCGAAAATGTCTAGAAATAATTAATATTTTATTTACGCCAATTATTTATTTTTTTAAGTAAAGAATGTGTACCGTTATTTGCGAGAAAAAAGAAATCAAATTTTTTGCAAAAATCGTTGCATTCTTATAACTTTGTATGTGTATTTATTTCACTTATATTTTTGGCGAAACCTACCTAATAGCACAGCATAAAGAAACCAGCAGTCGCACTTCAATAAAAATACATTGGCTTGAATAAGCGAGTTCGGTGCATGTGTACTAACGCAGGCGAGGCATTTTTGCTTATAGTAGGGATGCCGCTGACACTCGCTACGGTCCACGCGGCTTTTGCCTTGGCTAGAGCCGGACTTAAACATTTTTTTAGATGTTATTATCTTGTAAAATAAAAATACCTACATAGTACAAATATTGATTTTTTAATATAAATAAAGTTCATACATTAACAAAATATTTAAACAAAAATAAACATCGCATTTCTACATCTAACAACGACGATATAGAAGAATACGTACAGGAAGTTAATTAGGTATGTACCATAAATTTAAGAGACCATTCTTTGAGTAATTTTAAAACAAAAAGTTCATATAAACATATGTCCAGAAATTCTTCGTTCTCAATATACAGGGTGTTAAAATTTAATAACAACTAAAATATATGCCACTGACTTTTGTGCAATTTTTATTATGTTCTGTGGATTATACAAATAAAACTTTTCTGTCTCTTGAATTTTTTTCGTATCTTGCTTAGTTAATAATAAATTCCAAATGAAACTTTTCCCCAAATTCCTTGTGTGATCCAGGGATATGCAATTAAGTGGACTTCTTTTTTCTCGAAAAATAAGCGAGATACGAAAAAGTTGTATTTGTATTTGAGTAAATCAAATAACATATTAAAAATGGCACAAAATTCAGGTGCCCCAATTTTTTTGCCACAAATATTTCTTCAGGTCCCGTTCGAGATTACACTGAACCTAATAAATTTAATCATGTTAGGGGTAAATTAGCTCCTTAATGTTATAAATAACACCGCCAGAGA